>NW_022145597.1:725000-832500 GCF_000002235.5 Strongylocentrotus purpuratus
TGTCAGTCTTTGGACTGTTTGCTCTTGGTTTTTGATGTTTTGATTTCAATAAATCCTATATATATACATGAAACACTTATGCCGAAACATTGCACAAAGATTCGTCATGTAGCGAAGGACCATGTTGAGTATCAACATAACTTTGTAATTGTATGAAGAAACGTCCTATAATGAAACTAAGTTTGAACAGGTCAGTTGACATGACACTTGGCTAATCATCATTGGATGCTCATGATAAGCCTGCCCAGTTAATACGTTTATTGTAAGATATCATGTTCCCACTAGATTCTTGATTAACATTTTATTTCTAAATGATGCTTTAACATTTGTATCAATATACAAATTTATTTGTTATTTTTGTGACGATCAGACTAGAAGAAAAAAAAGGATATTCCTTATTGTAGACCCATACAATTCTTGTATAGCTAGCTATACAATGGATACTTTTAGTCTGAGTGCGAGGTAAATTAATAATGCCTCTCCTTCAGGCATCCCTAGCAACTGTTGCTAAGGAGGTCATAATTGATAACTGCTGACACCTGAAGAGAAAGATATGTATTTGGTTCATTAGGTATGGACATTATTTTCAGCATGGCTGGGTTTCTATAATGGGTTTTAGTTTTGTACCTTTTTGTATGGCTTCTTGTCACTATGTGTTTCTGTTTCTCTCGCAACTAGGGTCATGTATTTTAATAGTCTCTTGTTTATCACTGTAATACCCTCTTTTTCAGTAACATTTTAATGGCAATTGTAAAGCAAATTTATTATTGAGCATCATGGACAGCAAATACATAGTAATTCTGATATGCCAGCAGTTTTGAAAAAATTAATCTTGAGGGTATGAAAACGATGTATACATGAAATATTGCAAATGTTATGAAAGTAAGGCAAATCATTTCTCCAAGAAAAGAGAGAAATTTGTGGATTGTATTTGATGTTTTTCTAAGTAGTATCCAAATGCGAATTGAAAACATTGAGGGAAGAAATATTCATATTTGTAAAATTTCTATCATTTACAGTATTTGATTAAAACAAACTGTTTGATGTGGTTTTTCAATTATTTTACAATCAATTTACTAGTATGCTCAATTCACACGTTCTCCCCTCCCCCAGAAAATGGTAAATAAGTACTCAAGAAGTAATCTCTCTTAACTAAATAGTGGATAGGGTCATTTAAAAGATGCCTTAACAAAAACTTAGAGATCATAGAAACACAAGGAGAAGAAGATGTTTTATTTACATGAATGAAGGAAATCAGAGAATCAGGGGGTTTGGAAGCTATCAGATTCTAGGAAATATAAGCCCTTTGAAGATGAAGCTTCTCTTTATCGCAGTCAATCTTTGGTCATTCAACGGAGATTGATGCGAGAGTCAGGTAATTAGTATTCGCAGCGTGGAGGCATCCTTTTATATCTCACACATGGCTATTACCAAAGAAGGTGTCTTTTACACTGCATTGCATCCCTACCAGTACCAGGTAGTAACTGACCAGAGTATACCCGGCTTAGTTTACACGTTTATGATGCATCAGATGCCCCCCGCATCGTGTCCGAAATAAATTTCTAGAGCGGTGTGGATGCTGGGAGATGCTTAGTGGAGGCTTGGTGTGACCCACATCTGTGACTGAAGGCTTTTATTTATACATGCATGCATAGGATGGGTGGTCAAAGACATTGCATATTTACAAGCTCTGATCCAACCTGTAAGAACAGAATCACCTTCTAACCTGTTACCTGTAGCCTAGCCTCTCATGTTGGTTTGTCTCTTTGTAGCTTGTGATGAATGGTTTGAAGGCACTTCTTTTGTTCATATTGTCATGGACATCTTTGTTTAACAGACTTATCAATAACAGACCCTGAATGTAAGGAAAGACTTCAGTAAAAAATGTAAGAAAAGTTTTTTTTAAAATTTTTTTTTAGGGGGGAGGGGAAGATTTAGAGTTCAAGGCTTTGTGGGTGCCCATGTGTCATAGATTTAAGAATCAAGATTCATAATGATTTATTGTCATGTAAAAATACATAAAATTTGACTTCAGAAATTTAAAGGTTATAGGGACCTTCAAGTGTTGATCTCTGTCTAAAATTATATCTCTCATCTAGAGGGGTTAGTTTGAAGGATTCCCCTGGCATTTTTGCTCGAACTCTCACTCACCTGTATTATCATTTTTTCTGCTTCTATGAAAACCAACTTATTAATATCAGGGTGGACTTCCCCTTTAATTGAGATGTAAACCCATATTAAAATTAATGTCGGTCTAAATGAAGCACCTCATTCCCTACCTTGACACCACTGTGAGGTGCAGATGGGGTAGAGGCAAGGAGAACTCAGATCCTTATCGCAGAAGCTATGTTCGCATGGCGCCATCAAAGAAAATATATTTACAACCTCAGATTTTCTAAAATCATTAAATATCCCTTAAGCAATGAAGAAGTGCCCCTATGCTAATTAATTACTCAAAATCAGTGTTTGTAACGATTGCAAACTCATTTCATTACAAATATACCCCTTTTACCCCCACCAGTGGCAATCTATATGTAATATCCCTTATTTTATGATGATGGCAATAATCATTCCCTTCTTATTAAAGAAGCACATTAAACCAATCTTCTCATTCAGTTTGAAAGTTTATGTTTCCTTCAGGTCACTGGTTAAAATAACTTAAAATAACTTAAGTAGTTGCTTTATTTATTAATTTGTCTGAGAATGTAAGAATGAATAAATATATTTTTGAAAAGATGAGAAATTTATCAAGTTTAAGTCAAGGAGATATCGTTGTTGATTGTAAAATAAAATATTAACAATTCTGTTCCTAGTGCTGAATGAACAACCCCAACATTGTTGATATTGTAACTATACAGGGGGGTGTTTCACAAAGATCCTAAGTTGAACTTAACTTAAGTTAGACTTAAACATTATGGAGAGCCATTTGTAGCCTTAAAATAAAATATATTCAAAAGCAAAAATAAAAGTATTCTAGACTTTTCATAAATTCCACATCAAAAACATGAAATCTCCTTGATAATAGAAAATATGAATGATTTGAATCAACATGTTATGCCTTTTAAAATAAGTTTCACAAAATATTTTCTAAGATGCTAACAGCTTTCTTTCCATAATTGTTAAGTCTAACTAATCGATAAGTTCAACTTAGGATCTTTGTGAAACACCCCCCCCCCCCCCCCCCCCCGGAGTTACAATTTTACTTCCCATTCCATCTGAGACTTATTTGTTCTAACATGTACTTCCATTATAAGTAAAATACTACCTTTAAGGCGAGAGAGAGACAAAAATAGCTAATAGTTCGTCAATATTTACCACTCCTGCATATTTACCACTCCTTTGGGCCAGTTGACCTTCTCCACATTAATGTGAGTCATGGCCTCTAGGAGTTTCTCTAGAGGCCTGTCTTCACTATCTCGAGATTGCCAAATATCCCGCTATTTAAACTATCCCGATCAGCAAACTATCCAGCTAATTCGCGTCTTCATCAGCCTGAAGTTGCAATTAGCGAGATATTCGGCCGAGATTGTCATCCCAAGATATCTTGGGATAGTTTGCAAAATATCCAGCTATTTGTCCGGTGCGTCATCACCAGACCGAAGACTCGCACTATGCGTTAACGCTGAGCAAAATATCTCGAGCTAATTTCTCAAGGTCGAGTTTCAAGTTTCGAGGTCGAATCTTGAACTGATCATCCCCGTGTCCACACACAACATTTTCCGTGATTAGGCGTGATTAGTTATCAGGCCTGATAAAAACCCGATTTAAATTGGTTTCTCGATTTGTTTTATATTTCCTGATTTTTTCCCGATTTTTTTTTAACTTCCCGATTTAAAAAAAAAAAAAAAAAAATCCTAATTTTTTTTTTAAATTTTTTTTTTTTAATCAATTTTTTTTTTCTTCCCTATTTTGCCCTATTTTCCCCCCAATTTTGTCGTAATTTTCTTACTCGAAAGGGGGAAATGTTGTTAGATGCCATTTTTTCCCCGCGAATCCTTTTTTTTTTTTTTTACTCAAGGGGGGCGTGGTTGAGGGGAAAACAAAAAACCTATTTTTTTTTTAATGCTCACTATCACCCCTGAGTTATTCCGTTCCGGGATAGTTATACTGTTTCGCGATAGTTATACAATGAAATTGTGTGTGTGGACGCTTACTAACTATACGTCGTATAACCAATCACGCCTAATCACACCTAATCATGGAATGTGTTGTGTGTGGACGTAACTAGTATAACTAGTCTAACTAGAACGGTATAACTGGGCGGGACTTAATGTGACCTCGAGCGAAAGGAGACCTGACCTCTCATTTCCGCTTCCATTTCATGATCGCAATAGCAAACTGCGCACCTATACAATATTTCCCTGTAGAGTTTCAGGATTACTTTCTTCTGTGTGTGGACATCCTTGAATTTATACAATGATTCTTTATACGACGTTTCTTGTGTGTGGACACCCTGGAATTTATACAATGATTCTTTATACGACGTTTCATTATAGAGTTTCGGGATAAATTGTTTTGTGTGTAGACACGCTGGAAGATGCGGTTTGTAACTTCTGGATTATTTCCCAAATCAGAAATAGTGAGCTATTTGGCAATCTCGAGATGATGAAGACGCGCCTTAGGAGCTAGACTCCACCATGCATGAAAGTACATTTGTATCCAGTCTCTGCCTCAGTCACTCCCAATGACGTGATTAGGGTTGCTGAGATATATGTCTCCATGTGAATAATAAATAGAGGGAGGCCCCGATCCTGTTTAGTTACCTAAAGAGGATTATTCCCAAGGTAGATCGAGGAGCATGGCTTGGAATACTACACTCTCCTGTCAGTCTTGTGCTAGGGTGCAGGCAGCTAGGAGAATGATCTCAGTCTGTCTCATTTGAATGTGATACCTAGTTATTATACATCTTTGACATCTCAAAATCTTCTGTCATTCATTCCCTCTCTCCTTTTCTATCTTTCATCTTGATTTATCATCCTTATTTTTTTTTACTTTCCTCCTATTCTCTCTCTTTATTTTTCAAATCCAAGCATCTCATAGTTTTGTCTCCCTTTGCCTCTTCCCCTCCCTCCCTCCATATCCATTTATGTTGCTGTAGTTTAACCCTATTCCTCAGGAAGGGGAAAAAGGGAGCCATGGTCGTTCACTTCCACCCTTCCCTGTCCCATTTCCCTATATTCATTTTCTCTCTTTTGATCCCTTTCCTCTTTCTCCATTTACCCCCATTTTTCATTCTTAAAGAATATTTAATAAATATTGAAGGATGCCTTGATCCTGTTTAGTTACCTAAAGAGGATTATTCCCAGGGTAGATCGAGGAGCATGGCTTGGAATACTAGACACTCTCCTGTCAGTCTTGCACTAGGGTGCAGGCAGCTAGGAGAATGTTTTCAGTCCTTCTCATTTGAATGTGACACCTAGTTATTATGTATCTTTGACATCTCAAAATCTTCTGTAATTCGTTCATTCTCTCTCTCCTTTTCTCTCTCCATTTCTCTCTTTCATCTTGCTTTATCATGCTTATATCTTTTTTACTTTCCTCCTTTTCTCTCTCTTTATTTCAAAATCCAAGCATCTCATAGTTTTTTCTCCCTTTTCCTCTTCCTCTCCCTCCCTTCATATCCATTTATGTTGCTGTAGTTTAACCCTATTCCTCAGGAAGGGGAAAAAGGGAGCCATGGTCGTTCACTTCCACCCCTTCCCTGTCCCATTTCCCTATATTCATTTTCTCTCTTTTGATCCCTTTCCTCTTTCTCCATTTACCCCCATTTTTCATTCTTAAAGAATATTTAATATATTGGAGGATGCCTTGATCCTAGCTGTTTAGTTACCTAAAGAGGATTATTCCCAGGGTATATTAAGGAGCATGGCTTGGAATACTGCACTCTCCTGTCAGTCTTGTGCTAGGGTGCAGGCAGCTATGAGAATGTTTTCAGTCCTTCTCAATTGAATGTGACACCAAATGATTATACATATTTGACACCTTAGTATCTTCTGTCATTCCTTCCTCCTTTCCCTTCTTTCAGCATCCTTTTCTTTTTGCACAATTCATCCTTCCCTCCCTCTTTCTCTTCCTTTCTCTCTTCTATTTCTCTACTCACCAATACCTCTATCCTTCTTCCTATTTCTAAGTCCCCTTTATTTATTTCCATTGTCCGTTTCTCTCTTGCGATCCCTCTTCATCTTTGTTTCTTTTCTAGTCTCCCCTTTTCACCATCAAAAATGATTTATATATATTTATTTAAATCCTGTTAGTTTCTCTTTAATGATAATAATAATAATAATAATATTCGGTTCTTGTATAGTGCATATCACATTATATTATATCACATTATCGTTCCACTTTCTGCATTTTCTTACTCTCTGTAATCCTTTTCTCCTTTTCTCCTTTTCTCTATTGATCCCTTTATCTCCTTCCTCTCTTCCCCTTTTCTTTTCTCCTTCTTTAGTTTCATATTTCTCAACGATAATATTTTTCTACCTCATTTCTGATTTTATCTCTCTCTCTTTATTATTCTTATTTTCTTCCTCCATTCTCAACTATTATTTGTCTATACCAGTCAGTAACCCTCTCTTCTAATCTCCTACGTTTGATCTTGATTTCTTTCCATGACCTTATAGTTCTCCGTATTTATATTTTATATGATTATACTTCAGTTCCCATCAGCATTTCCTCCTCATCGGTTGTCTCCATCTCCACATGCAATACATACTTTATATATTTTTCATTATCTATGTTACGATTTTGAGATTTAATTTGATATTCACAAACAAAACAATTACCCAACCAGGCTAAAGCATATTGAGCTACCTTGGAGCAAAATTGATATTGGGGAATAGGGAGAAGAAGTTTTATTTATGAATCACATTTGATAAATCAATTTGTATGTTTCCTTCCTTGCAGCCATTACATGAGACAGATCATGGAGGCATTACGGTATTGCCATGACAACGATATCATCCACCGTGACATTAAGGTGAGTTAGTCTAAGAAACTAGTCTTCTTGTTCTAGATTCCTATCTAATGTTCTCTGCAATGTGCATGGAATATCTTTGTGTACTTTTATCTGTCCATTCAGGTTGTACTATGATTATCTAGGCGTATACATTACTGTGCATCATAGTTTGAAGCTTTGTGAATTGTGACTTGAACCTTACACCTTATAGTCCCATCTTGGTAAAACACATTTTAAATCATGCTTTTTTCCCATAGTGTATCTGGATAAAACTGTGTTTCTTCTTATCCAACTTCCCAATTAATTTTTGATTTCAAGAGGAGAAACTATCCT
This sequence comes from Strongylocentrotus purpuratus, assembly GCF_000002235.5. Taxonomy (NCBI): domain Eukaryota; kingdom Metazoa; phylum Echinodermata; class Echinoidea; order Camarodonta; family Strongylocentrotidae; genus Strongylocentrotus; species Strongylocentrotus purpuratus. Next base: position 732,289 of record NW_022145597.1, read on the forward strand.
CAGAATTTTGTCAATTACACATACCTCAAACACTGTGTGTGCTATTATAAGTTAAGCAATCAGCCTAATGTAAAAGGTCTTAATTTAGAGACTATATAACGAGTGCTGAAAGACATGCATAGAAAGTAAGATGTAGTTTTCTTGAGGGATGTAATGATTCATACATTATTCGATGACTTGGTCTCTGAGATGATTCAATTCTCCATGACCTTCATCTTTCAAAACTGGACTAGATGTTTTTCCGTCCCCATAGCTGGCTCTCTCTCTCTCTCTCTCTTTATCTCTCTTTATCTCTCTTTATCTCTCTTTATCTCTCTTTATCTCTCTCTCTCTCTCTTTATCTCTCTCTCTCTCTCTCTCTTTATCTTTCTCTCTCTCTCTTTAACTTTCTCTCTCTCTTTCGATCTCTCCCCTCTCTCTCTTTTGCTCTCTCCCCCTCTCTCTCTTTCTCTCTCCCTCTCTCTCTTTCTATCTCTGTCTCTGTCTCTGTCTCTATCTCTGTCTCTGTCTCCCCTCCTCTCTCTCTCTCTCTCTCTCTCTCTCTGTCTCTCTGTCTCTCTGTCTCTCTGTCTCTCTTTCTCTCTTCTGAGAGGGGAATAGAGATTTGTTCCTTGGTTGTGATTTGATTTGAAAGCAATTTGCATCGCGCAGCCTCGCACACAATACTGAATTTTCCATGAAAAAAACCTGGCAATAACAAACCTGGCAATAACATTGCTAGAGTGCAAAGTTTTAAACATATCCTTTTTTCGCCTTGCACAGAAACCGTGACTTAATCTGTGAAGACTGATTTGTTAGAGTGTTTTTATTTTTACCCGCTCTAAACTTCGCTTTTTTTATTTTCTGTCATAAAAATGACAACCGAAACTTAATCAAGTGCTCAGATGTAATTAAGATAAAAAGAAATATATTGTCCTAATGCCGTTTTGCTCCCTATGTTCTGTTCTGTCTTTAGAAACATTTACCGATATTCAAAATTGCTTTTGATTATAAACTTAATTTGTTAACATTGATCAGGAAGCTGTAATGAATGGAGATCCCGTCCAAGAGGCCCCTTTGAAGTCATCCGTGGCACCGCGCGTCTTTTGTTTCCCCTACCGTAATCCCCTTAATCCCCCTCCGAAACCGTACAGCTCCCTAGTAGCACTAAGTCCTCCCTTTCCACACACAGCCCAGCCAAGCGAGCACGGCGGCTTTTGCTTTGCCGGCCCGTACTTTGGGTGAATAGTGGTGCTAACTTGACAACTTCTAGCCCTAAATCAATAAATGCGCAAACAAATAACACAATTTCATTTAGTTCTTTAGGAAGATGAACCTTTGGACTACCTTCCTAGCTATGTACAAATTTCGGAAATTTTCGGAAAATGTCAATAATTAGATGAGAAAAGCATGATGATGAAAATCTTTCATTCGTTCTAACTCGTGATTTCCTTGGTCGATTTCGCTGGTTAAAATGGCCATGTCTTCAGTAGAGCTATCCGAGAACGGAAAACTCATTTGATGACTAATAGAAAGTTGCATTGGTCATATGTTGTGAATTCTGCATTTTATATGTTATAGCTAAATACATCTTCCCTGAACATGACTTAATTTGTCGGTGCCACGCATGGCTTCAAAGCCCGATGCTTGCATATTTTTGCAAAAGAGTGAATAGAGAACTTAGGGAAGCAGATGGCGTTGCGTAACATTTCGTACTATTTGGAATGCCAGAGAGGGACTGTGCATTGATATGGACAGCTGTTGATGGAAATGATGGCTGGAGAGGGTTACATTTCTTTTTGTTAAGCCAGGTTAATCTTGAATAATTTTCCCTCGGTAAATTCTTTCGAGACGGCATCTCCATTCATTACAGCTTCCTGCATTGATGTATATTTCATATGTATTGTAATTTATACATTTATTTGTATTTTTTTGTTTTGTTCAATATGTAATTGTTTATCATTGTATTTTGTTCGTTTTAGCGCTTAGAGACCTCGGTGGTAAGCGCTTTATAAACAATGTTTTTATTATTATTATTACTATTCTCTAAATCACTTCTTTCTTTGGATAAACATAATTCTTTGTTATACTTTTAAACTCTCTAGAACTTTATGTGCTTTGATGCCCACACTTTACAGTTCCACAGATATACACTGTCCTGCTAATGTTATACTCTTCTATCTTTCATGTAGCCTCACTGTGTATTACTAGCTACCAAGGAGAACTCTGCTCCAGTCAAACTAGGAGGGTTTGGTATCGCTATCCCACTACCATCATCAGGCCTCATTGCAGGAGGTAAGCTTGGGTTTGTGGATGGTTTTAGGACTGTTCAAAGGGATTGTGGATGGTTTTAGGACTTTTCAAAGGGTTTGTGGATGGTTTTAGGACTGTTTGGTTTGTGGATGGTTTTAGGACTGTTTAAAGGGATTGTGGCTGCTTTACAGACTTTTAAAAGGGTTCGTGGATGGTTTTGGGAATGTTTAATGTGTTGTGGATGGTTTAAGGAATTTTCAGAGGGTTTTTGGATGGTTTTAGGACTTTTCAAAGGGTTTGTGGATGTTTTTTAGGACTGTAACAATGTTTTTAGGGATGTTAATGTTGGTGGATGGTTTTGGACTGTATAATGGGTTTTCAAATGGTTTTAGGATTGTTCAAAGGTTGTGTGTATGGTATTAGGACTGTTAAAAGGGTTTATGGATAGTTTTAGGACTGCTTAACAATTAACCAAATACCAGTCAACGAGGAAGGGTTGGTAACGCTATCCCACTGCTATGATCAGGCCTCGTCGCACAAGGTAAGTCTTCTAGGACTGGATGATGCTTTTAAGGAATTTTGGAATCTTTCATTCAAGTTATAGGCATGTCAATAACGCTTGCAGCTTTAGAATATAAGCAGGGGTGCTGATTATCACTGTAACATAAGTTTTACAAGAAAGATGGACAAAAAGTCATTATTTCAATTTTCGCATGGCTTGGCACTGATGAGAGTCCAGTACATAAATGTCCCTTTTATCATTTTCATTCTCGACCCCAGACTTTTTAAGATGTAGGTCAGTTTCTTGAAGACCCCAAATATGTCAGTCCAGAATTTAATTCAAAATGGTATCGAGCCATGAGTATTGAAGGTCTTTGCCCTAATGACTTTAGAGGTTATTTAAGAGCTAAGCAGATAGGACAACATCTTGGAGCTTGGAGATCATTGGGTCTAAACCATCTCAGTTATGGCATTTATACTCAATGGACCAATTCATTGTCATACTCAATTCATGAAAGACCTTTGACCCCATTGAATACCATCTCTTGATTGAACCAATGGAAGCAAAGAAATTGAATTGTCTCAACTGGCCTTGCATATTTGACTACTCAATCCAATGTAGGCTGGTAATAAAGTAATTTCTAGCAGAAAAGATGTGACTTGAGTAGTTTCTTGAACTGGTCAACAGATGAGGCCGTCTGCACAGCAGTAGGTAGTTGGTTCCACAGTTTTGCAGCAACCGATGGAAAAGACAATTCACCAGCACGTTTCTTAGAGAGACACTGAGTGAGCCAGATGGATGATGATGAGCGGGTATTTCGGACTCGAGGACGACGAACCAAGCAGTCAGCTATGTACGGGGGACATCGGTGGTTGAGAGACTTGTAGACCAGTAGTAGGATCTTAAAAGCTATTCTCTGTCGTACACGCAGCAAATGGAATTCAAGTCGAAGTGGTGTTATGTGAGTCCGAAGAGGAGCAGAAAAGACAAGCCTTGCCGCTGAGTTTTGGAGTCTCTGAAGACGATCAAGGTCCCTCTGGCTGAGAACACTGAAGAGACTGTTGCAGTAGTCTAGTCTGGAAAGGACGAGAGCCCTTGCTGCAGCGTGGCATGTTGACTGATCAATAAACCGCCTCACCCTCCACAGGTTACGTAGGTGGTACTTGATGCTTCTGCTGAGAAGGTTAACATGAAGACTTAAGTTCACAGATGGTTCAAGTGTTACTCCCAGATTGCGGATGGACTTACATGGTGGGAAGGATTTCTCACCAATCATCAGTTTGACATCATTCATTAGATGGGATGACCGATGATGCGGTGAAGCAGAGACAAAGAATTCTGTCTTGCCATCGTTGAGTTTGAGCTTGTTCGCATTCATCCAACGCTGAATTTCAGTGATACAACTACTGAATCTACTCAAAGCTCAAAGATTCTTTAGAGTTAAAGGGATTGGGGCATAAATCGAAACTTAATTTTAACTTTTTTGTTTTTTTGTTGGTGTACCGAGTATAAACCGCACCCCCGACTTTGAATTTTTTCGGTGGCAAAAAGGTGCGGTTTATACACCGTTAATTACGGTAGTCTTTTGGGGAAAAATGAGTATGGTAAAACCTGTCACTCAAAGGTGTTTTTTTTTGAGGCACTTCATGATTATTTTGAAGTGCAATTTTTTTAGGGCTTCAATATTACACCATATCACTGACACTGATAACAAGTAGGGCCATGCATCTCAGATTTGTAAAACTGGAAACATTGTTAAACAATAACTTTTACCAGAATGTGCATGGGTTGTATATTTGTACACTGTACATGTAGGTCGACCATTTTAGAAATGATGGGAATACATGTAATATAATACTAATCTCCATACATGCTCCATTCCCCCTTCCAGGTCGTATTGGCACACCACACTTCATGGCACCGGAGGTGGTGCGTCGTGAACCCTACGGTAAACCTGTAGATATCTGGGGATGCGGTGTGATGCTCTTCATCTTACTCAGTGGTTCACTACCATTCTTTGGCACCAAGGATAGACTCTTTGATATGATCACCAAAGGCAGATATAATGTAAGATCAATATTTCATGTTATGATAAATGCAATTAAAATCCTTTGTTATTTCACCAACAATAACAACCACCTCACAAAACTAATTCATGCATCATTTTAAACTTAAATTATCCCTTAAAGATCACCCTGAAAATCATTTAAATAGTTCAGGATTAAAAATCGTAAGAACGAAAAATGAGTGAATGTAATAACTTTGATGTGTTAATGTTCAAGTCATTTTATCTATATTTTATCTTTGTTCAAGTCATTAATCTGCAATTGAAGCTGATTTAAGTATATACAAGTATTGTGTGAAACACCAAACATGCTTTTACAGAATCTTGTTTTGGTAATTTGGTCTTTTTGATGCACACTTGAACAAGAGGGCATTACTTTCAAGCATTATCAAACAATATATTTGAACTATTTCCCCTTTGTTTATCACCTTTGTGATTGTTCAGATGAAGCCCCGTCAATGGGATCACATCTCTGGCGATGCTAAGGAGCTGATCCGCAGCATGCTGTCAGTTGACCCTCGACAGCGTATCACCGTGGAGGAGGCCCTCGCACACCCTTGGCTAAGGGTAGGTCCACCTTCCCCAACGGTAATTGGAGGGTGATGTGAAACACCCAATGATCCCCAAGTTAAACAATGTGTGCTGTGCCGTGTACACATTCACATGTAACCATTCTTATCGCCATGTTTGCCGTGTTATCAGTGTGGATTTGCTGTGTGTGTGTGTGTCGGTTTGGAATTGGTTAGATTGATATATTACCAGCTGATAACTCAAAGGGCACTTTGCAGAAAGGGTAGAATGCTGGTATAAGTACCCAAGCTGTTACATCATAAAAATCTATTTTGTAGAATTTCTCAATTTTTTCTTCATTTCCCAAAAGAGCATCAAAAATAATGTCCGACTGTCGAAAACCAATTAAATATGTTAAGTATTGGCTGAGATATGACTATCTGAATAAATAGATGTCCTATGGGAACTCAATGTTATGAACTATAAAAGCTATAATTCTATTTTTGATGCTCTTTCGAAAAATGAAGAAAAAATTGAGAAAATGTTAAAAATAGATTTTTTTATGACGTCACCACTCTATAAGTGAAAAATAATTTGTAAGCTTTCACATTCTTTAATATTAACGTGGAAGAATATCATACTGCATATGTCCCCTTGAGGAGGATTGCTCTTTAAATGCTCATTACTCTAAATATGACAAGTAACCAGCTAATGGTTGTGGACCACACTTTCATGCCACGAGTTTGTGCAGTCTCATATACACATTTTTGTGTTAAGTGCATGTAACTTTTTTTTATCAAGACAGCCAATTTCTTATCATGTCTATGATTCCAAAACCTCAAAGAATTCATCCATACTTAATCTGCTACATGACCATACTTTCAAATCAATACCACAGTTTCTTTTACCATGCAATTGCATGACTAGGGCCCGGTTTCATAAAACTTCTTATCAATAACAAGTTACAATAACTGTTATAAGCTACTATAATCATGGCATTTGATTGGCTAAGAGCAAATTTGTCATAGAAATTTAGCATCTGTTATTAGTAACAAGTTTTATGAAACAGGACCCTGAATTGAAATTGATCTTCAAGGGACTGACTTCTACGTCTGTCATATCTACATGTACATGTATATATTAAATATTCTCATCTGCCAACGACAGTACATGCTCATGCTTCTTATGTTATTCAAAATTGCCTCATGTCATATAATTTGTGAAAGGTAGAATCAAATATTTGCATTATGAATTCTTTGTTGTCGCTAAGAAAGCATAAATGTATGTATGCTTCTAAGTTATCAACCAGGGGACCGATGGCTTTAGGTCCCCATTAAGGGCCTTGGTAATGAGGATTAATGCCTTACCAAAGGGCACTAGTGCATCGACTTCAATAGGGCTATAAGTTAGGATCATCACTATATGATATGGTCTGTTGAGAGCCAGAAGGGCATTAACTCATTATGTGTAACACAGGATTAATGCCCTTCTGGATCCCAACAGATTATATCTCAGAATTAAAATTATATTTTAAACAATTTTAGGTGAAATTTTTTTTTTAAAATAATTATTATAATTTTTTTTAAATAGTAAAAGAAAGAAAAACAAAAAAACAAACACAACATCAACGAAAGAAACAAGTTCATAGCCACCTAATACGAGTTCTGAACGTGTTATGCAATGAACTAATATGTTGATCGTTGATCAGACCTTTTTTTATTCATATAGATTAATAGCACATATACAACATAATATATGCAAATGCAAATTCATGCTAAATTCATGCATTCAAGCATTCAAGCATTCAATCCAATCCAATCCAATCCAAAAGATATTTGATATAGCGCCTTTTCCTTGCAGTTACAAAGCGCTGCACCCATGCTCTGCACATACTTTAATAAACTGATCACATTTTAATAACAACTTCTTGCAATGCTTAAAATAGTACAAGAATGAAATATGAGTCTGTAAATATTGTTTTCTGTAGTGGATAATAAGCATGCAGAAAGCTCTGAAAGTTAGACCACTCAAATGGCATTTATCCAAAAGTTCTCTTCCTTATGGGGTTTCCTATTACCGATCCTGGATAATTCTACTCTGTCCCAGTAACATGTTGTGACATAAATATGTGATACTGTTCTTGGAGACTGCAATAATTTTGTATTTGTAGGCTGTGAAATATATTGCACTCTAATTTGCCCTTTTATGAAACAGAAATTCACCCAGGCCACAAGTTAAACGTGTCACTATTGTTTACTGAAGAACATCAAATTAAAAGTTGCAGACTTTTGGGCCAACGGAGGCTTCCCACAGCATTGAGTATTAGACTATTGACTAGAAATGATTAGTAATCTAACTTGTCATCACACCGAAGGGAAACATTATACCACGGAAATGACACTTACTGGTAAATAAATAAATAGGAAATATGACAAAATGAGAGAAGATGAGCTGGATAATATTTCTAGACAAATTGGTTTAAGACCATGTGATAATAAATCATTCCATCTTGTCAAGATATCTGTTGATTGGGTAGAATATATGCGAATTAGCTGGATATGGATAAATTACAACCATAATTAGGGTTTGAAAGACATGAGGATGAAGCACTTGAGAAGAGCTTAAGTAATCAGAATCGGCCCTATTAACATGTTAACGATTTGAAGTGTAAGTAAGTTTGTCATGTTTGGAATGTTTACCGGTGGGTAATTCAAAATAGGAAGTAAGTTCAACTCCACCCATCGATAAAAGAAAGAAGAAAGGAACAGAAGGATACGACAGGAATGGAATAGGATAGTAGGATTAGCAGGGGAGAAGGAAGAGAAAGCAAAGGAGAATAATGCATACAGGAAAACAAAGGGTGAAGAACAAATAAGGAACAAACATATGCCATCGGCTTTGTACTTGAAAACATCAGTTCCTCAGTTTTACATTCCTAGAGTATAGTATTGGCATTCCTACAAGTGAGCATTTTTATGGCTTCTAAGTCAACAACTAGTCATAAAACTGCATTTTCAATCAATTTGTTAAAAAGAATCCCATTTGAGCATCTTAATTGCGTAAGCTATGCTTCAAGTCATTTGCAAGTATAGACTAGGGGGATATCTTCACAATCCTGTAGAACTACTCTACTTTTGGTTCTTTTTAAAGCTTTATCATCTCATTTGTTGATGTTTATATCACCTTGTTGTGAGTATGGCCTATGTGTGTCTATGATGTTGTTTTTGCTAGGGTTTTGAGGTAAGTATCTTGTAGCCAGCAACCAATGTGATACAGTGGGACTGCAGTGGTTTGTTGTGTAGTACTCTACATGTATGGGACATGGTATCTGTCGGTGAAGTGTGCATGTATAGGGTGCCAAGATACCAATTGAACATAGTAGCCATTGGTGTTTGCTGTCATTTTTTTGTTGCTCTTTATCATTTTCTTTTGCATTCCATCTTTGTGCTGTGCCTATTATTCAAAATTTATTTCATACAGTGCTAAAGCAAAGCCTACATACAGGTATACATGGGTTTAATATACATATATTTAAAGCGCTATATAAGAACTAGCTATTATTATTATTTAATATATAAGTACAGACTCAAATGAGTGGTTTATTTTTGGTGTGTTCTGATTTTAAAAACAGTGTTTTATAGTTTTTGGATTGCATAAGTCAGAATTGTTTGCTATAATGACATTGCTCAGAGTTGGTTCCAAATATACATGTATGTACAGGAGCGAGGGGGGGGGGGGGGGGTGGGGGTGGTGTAAGGTTATATACTTTAGGAAAAACCTTTGAAAGTTATTCATGAGACTGATAATTTGAAGGTGTGAAGTGACCAACAGAAGGGGTCATTTTAGTTATATGTTCAAGTTGTTTTATTATGTCATATACTTGTTTGGATGGTACACTGAGAAAAATGTCTAAAGTGAAAAATGGATGATAGTCGAAGAGAGTGAGAGGGAGGAGGCAGGGAGAAAGAGAGAAAGGGAGAAAGAGAGAGCGAGAGAGAGAGAGATAGAAAGATAGATAGAGAGAAAGAGACTTTTTGACGTATGCCTCGAGGTTGGAGAGTGGGGCAGGGATGTGTAAAGACATGCAGATTAAATTACATGAATAATCCAGTGCCTGCAAATGGGAACATTTCATTTTTCGGCTTGGGTTTGCTAGATTAGAACATAAAAATCACAATAAGCATCAAAGCCTTTTATTCATTCTAACAATCTTTTGTTTGTCTTTCTTCTGATTGTTTGCTAGGAGAGGGATAAGTTTGCACCCAAGGTGCACCTGTTAGAGACAGTGGAAGAGCTCAAGAAGTTCAATGCCAGGAGAAAACTCAAGGTAAATAACACAACTAATTTACTGAAGGATTCTTTCAATGCACCATAAGGAATTACTTAAGGTAAGGTGATCCAAGCATTTAGAAATTGATTTGGCGTGGAATAACCTGAATATTGGTGTGATAAAAAGTCTGCCAGTATGCATGTATCCTTCTTCCATTCTCTCTTATTTTATGGAGTAAGTACTTTTTTTGGCCTGACAAGAACTACATCTACAAAATAGGAGCTGAGAATGCGACAAAACCCAAACTATCAATCATCTAGTCTCCAGTTACAACATTCACCAGGCTCCCTATGGTTTTGGAGGCCTAAATGAGCTTGGTGATAATGCAGCGGATTGGCTTTCAAGCAGCCTTCCATCACATTGATATATGCTATCTTGTAATAGTTTGGGAAAGAAATGTAATTCATGATCAGGAAGTTTATGGAAGTACCTCTTTAAAAAAAAAAAAGGTTCTGCTTTTATAGACCAGGTGAGTGTTTCACAAAGACTAAGATCGACTTTAAGTTGGACCTAAGTATGGCAGGCTGTTCATGTCACTGTTTTCTCTCACCATTTACTGGCATTGGTCACTCAAGGGACATACAAATCATGGTCACAAATCTGCAGAATTTAGATTTTGTGATAATTCATTATTGAAGGAAAAAATATATCTTTAGATCATAATGGTAAGAGCAAGCAGTGGCATGAATCGCCTGCCATAGTTAAGTCCAACTTACAGTTGATCTTAGTGTTTGTGAAACACTCCCCAGAAAAGTAAATGCACGGCAGTGTTGTACCCATCTACTTTAATTAGTGGTCACAATTGTGTCTAAAGTTTCTTTGTTGTTGTTGTTGTATTATGATGATTGCAGGGAGCTGTACTAGCAGCAGTAGCCAGTCACAAGTTCACAAGCTTCTACAGTGATCCTAACACAAAACACATCACAGACTTTGCAGATGAAGACCCAACATCTTCAGGTAGGTTTCATCAATTCTCAATTTTGGTTAGGAGCCAGAGCATATAACACTGAGTTCCCATAGGACATATATATATATTCAGATCGTCATATCTCAGCCAATACTTAACATATTCAATTGGTTTTCGACATTTGGACATTATTTTTGATGCTCTTTTAGAAAATGAAGAAAAAATTGAGAAATTCTAAAAATAATTTTTTGATGACGTCATACTTCACCACTCTATAGGTCCCATTTGTTGTATATGATGCATTAAACAAAACACATAACAGACTTTGCTGATGACGGGCCTACATCGTCGGGTAGGCCTCAAAGATATCTTTAAGACCTAGGGCAAGACTAACTCTTGGGCACGTACAGGTTATAATGGCTGGATTTGGTGATATGTCAAATTTATTCCATATCTTGTCTTTCTCCAATGTCTAAAACAAAACTAACATCACAGACTTTGTTGATGATGAGCCTACATTGTCTGGTAGGTTTCATAGAAATCTTCAAGACCAGTTTTACCTATATACCAAGTAGGCGATATTCAATTTCACCTGTTATCTTTGTATTGAGTTGATTTAGCTACAAGAGAGTTAGTGGACTGCTCACATACAAGTGAAATAAATTCACATCTTCTATTTTGTTCAAATATTCTATCAATAAACTTGGTGACAGGCTTGGGACAATAAGGTAAACAAAAAATAAGTTGCCCTATTATCTCATCTGTCTGCCGATGCAGTGATATATGAGCAGTTTTGTATTTTTGAATTATTTGAGTGTGGTATTGATGAGAATATTGATGTTCATCTATTGTGTTGAACACCTAGCAATACAATACAGTCAAGAAATCATGTTTGTGATAAAGACTCATCTTTGGACTTTGGGTTGGTACTCTCTTTGAAAGCATCTAGAATACTGAGATACATGTGTACTTGAACCTTATACAGATATATCACTTTAATCTGCCTAAAAACAAAAAAAAAACCTTGCACTGAAAGGAATTGCGTGTGACAGGCAACATTTTAAGGGTATCAAACAGGTTTTCACAGCCCTGTGTGAGAAGATACACAAAATAGGAAATGCACTCCACCTGTGTGTGAAGTGGTTTGCTGCAGGCCTCAAGTCTGACTGATCCCTTGGTCACACAGAAACACCTGGAAGAACCGTGTGAACCATGCAGATGGTTGATGTTACCAACGATGTTAATTTCCTACTAACCATTTTGGGATCTGGATTTGGATTTGTGATATTTTGGAACCTTTGTACAGATGGGTGAGATAACAAGTGTATTCAATTTGTACAGTGACCTACATGTGCATGTGAATGTAAGTGTGTTCAAGATTTGTGCAGATTATTGATATGAGTTTCCTATCCTTCCTTAGGTGCTGTGGCCCAAGTGTTGGATAGTCTAGAAGAGATCCAGTGTCTGACAGACTGTGATGAGAAGGACCTGGACTTCCTACATACCATCTTTGAAGACACCCAGTTACACTCGCTGCTAGATGTAAGTCAGTCTGATGACAAGGATGGTGGTGATGATGATGATGATGATAATGATGATTCTGATGTTTGATGATGATGATGATGATGACGACGACATGGATGATGGAGATGGTGATGATGATGATGTTGATGATGGTGATGATGATGATGGTGGTGATGATGATGATGATGGTGGTGGTGGTAGGGATGACAGGGTTGATGATGTAGGTGATGATAATAGTGTAGGAGATATCTGATGTCTAACAGACTGATGTGAAAGACCTAGACTTCCTCCATATGCTCTTTGGAGACACCCAGCTACACTCATTGCTAGATGCAAGTCCTTGTTATTACCAGTGCACCTGTCTTATAATGTGTTGTGTTGCATTAAATTTTGTAAATGTGATTAATATTTTGTTCTTAAGATGTGACGATGGATCAGTTCTAGTAGGAATATGCCTTTTGTGAAAAGACTGCTCAATATGATAATCATGATGATGGTGAAGATGATTTTGATGATTTATACCAAATGAATCAAAACAATGGATGATGATGATAACAATGGTGATAGTAGTAGAGATGATGATGATCACAATGATGATAATGAGGACGACCGTGATGTGGCTGGTTACCATGTCAACATCCTCTGTGTTTTATTTTCATTTCCATTTCAAACACATTCTTGTGAGTAATCTCATTTCCACTTTATTCTTTTTCTTCTTGGAAATGTAGTGTGCATACTGCATCATTTTGTTTGCAGCTTTCAGTTGAATTTACTCACACAAGTGACACGACAATGGCAAGATTTGTCACTTCAGCAATTATTACTCAAAAGGATTATCAGAATTTAGATTACTTTGCTAACATGTAAGTTGAGTATTGACCATGATCCATTGGAAACCACTACATTTCACAAAACTTGTCATCAGTGACAAATGACAGTTTTTGCTATAAGTTACTGAAATCCTTGCTTCTGATTGGTTATCAGCAGATTTATCACTGATTTTTGTCATTTGTCTTTGAAAAAAAGCTTTGTGAAACAAGTCCCAGGTACTCACTCTTCTTAAGAAGTGACTGTAATGGATGTAGAGCTGGGAGGAAAGTCACAATGTCTCCCTCTTGTGGCAGGTATCAGTCCAGACATTTTGTGACTGCCCTTCATTATGCATGCACAGGCATGCTGTATGCTTACAGACAGGACTCAGAATGAGGTCAATTTATAATACAACCCCTTAGCCAAGTTGTGTACAGGTTTTTAATGAAGATGGACCACGACTATTTGTATGCACAGCAGTACTGCAATGGATGTCTCTTATATTGACCGGTTAATTTCCAATAAAAATGCGAAAATTTCCAATGTGTATCATAAATAGAAACCACTTATTTTATTATATCTTCAAAACCAAAATTGGATTTCTCACAAACACAACCACCTCATTTGGGTTAGTAGACTAATCATACACACCAATTATTGGTAAATGTACTTGTTCAAGCAACTCCTACTAGTCCTATAGGGTGTTGCAAGAGCAAAATTTGCAACCGATATTTGTAATCGATTTTGTTAGGATTAAAGTTTTAACAATTAATAATAATAATAATAGCTAGTTCTTATATAGCGCTTTTCAGGACCGAAGGCCCTCTCAAAGCGCTTTACAGATATATATATTATTACCCCGGTCATAGGATTCAGGCTTACCCGCACACAATGTATGCACATTCTCCACTCCCTGGGGAGCATTCCAGCCAGGCGTCTTTTTTACAAGCGCACACGTGCTAATCTAACCACATTAGCTTTCGCATCCTACCGGGTACCCATTTACACCTGGGTGGAGAGTGGCAAATGTAGATCAATGTCTTGCCAAAGGACATTAGTGCCGCGGTGGGATTGAACCGCGAACCTTGTGATCCACAGTCCGGTGACATATCCACTCGTCCACGACACCTCTAATTGAATTAACTAGGTTGAGCTTTTTTTCTCCCCCCTCTCTCTCTTTCTCTCTTACTACAAGGGCGTTGCAAGAGAGTTGAGTTGTGATCAATTGCAAATTTGCAATTAATCGCAAGACTTACGCCTGATTTGGGGGATTTGCAATTGATTGCAACTTTCTTGCAATGCCCCATTAGTTTAAAAACCTGCACCATGATTAGAGTTCATTCTGTAGACCTACCTTATTGTGTTCTGATGTATGACACCAGACCATATAAAGAATGTACATTAGAAAGCAATTCATATGAATACTACTGTAGTCTAGTGATTACCAAATAAGTACTACTACTACTAGTAGTAATACAGAGTATTCATAATGTGCCAACTCCACATGAATATTGTGCTCAAGGCACTAAACAAAAGTAGGAACATGAAAATAGACAACAGTGAGATAAGTTAGAAAATACAAGTAGATCTACTGGAAAGCAATTATGAAAAATATGAGTTTTTTTTTTTTTTTTTTTTTTTTTTTGGGGGGGGGGGGGGGTGGGAGATTTTCACAACGATCTCCAGTTGAAATATTATGACTGTCTTTTGGCAACAAGAACAATCGTAGCCCCGACTTTCCTTCACAAATTATGACCGACTCTCACCCTCCTCCTCCCGAAAAGAATATTTGAGTCTTGCCTATGACTGGGTAGAGTTTGTTGACCCATGGCAGGTTGGAAACGCCCTTTCATTGTGAAATGTAGTTTGTGGTTAAATTCAGGAAGTAGGGATGCGTCGTTGTAATCATTCTCAACCGGTTCCTCTCATGCTGTTAACGTGTCTATAGCTTTACAAATTTTGGGGAAAATTATGCAATATGTATCGATGCTGTGGTCTGTATCTGTACCTGTTGTAAATACTATATCTTTTGGGGTTGTAGTAGTATTCAGTGTATTATCATTTTTTTTATTTATTGTAAACCGGATATTCAGATAAATTTGTTCTAAAACAATTTTCTGCTCATGTTGATTCATAGTGTACTTACATGTAGATCTACATATATAATGAGCAATATTGTGATAAACTTTCCATCTAATGATGCCCCAAACACTCATTCACTCACTCAGGTCTATTTTGTTAGGATACTACACAAATCTAATGTAGATATACGCCCTCCCAGGCAGCTGTGCAATATATCGCACTAGCAATACCACTTGGAAGAAAATAGGTTTATCTATCACTCAAATTTCTAAAAGTTCATTCAATTTGATTTAAAAGTGAAAATTATCGATATAGCCAGTTGAAACAAATAGATATCTGTTTTAGGGGCACATCATATGCTCAGGCCAAGAGTGGAAATTCCTTTGCCAAATTGTTGTTTACTTCTAAACCCAGAATACAAGTCAGTCTTATTTGCTTTAATGCCTTTATGTGAATATTTAGAGATTTTTAGAACGAAGAGTAATTGCTTACAGTAGGCAATATGTAAAACCGTAAAACCAATAAATGTATCGAGAAGCTCCCTCTCCTTCTGTTCTCCTTTGAGCGAGAGAAGCCAGAGGATACAAACCACAGAACGTAAACGGTCTTACGGCGCAAACATGAATGTTATCGATTCTCTCCTCCTATCCCTTGCCTTTGTGAGTATGCACTCAATAAGACTCTTCAAATGCAACATTATACAGGCATTGGATTTCATGGCCTGTAGCTCTTCAACTGTCTAGGTTTCACATGCAAGCTCTTTATCGGCTGCTAGCTCTCGATTTATTCCCATAGCAAGTTTTTACACAGCGGTGTAGAGGCGTCGTGGTCTAGTCGATCAACACTGGACTGTGGATCACATGTTTCGCAGTTCGAGTCCCAGAGCAGACTAATGTTCTTTGGCAAGACATTCATTTTAATACATCAGTCACTCTCCACCCAAGTTTAGTAAATGGGTATCTGGGAGGAGTTTATTATTTGAATGCTTATATTGCCTTTGTGTCTTGTCACAAAAAAAACAGAATTGTCAAGTACTTGTCAATTACATGTATATGCTTTTCTTCAGTGAATCAACGACATAGGGGAAAATCAGCTGAGAGTATCCCTAGTTTCAAAGTAGTTGCTTATGACCGAGGGTTCTTGGACTTTCATGGCTTTCAATGTTTTGGTGAATGTTTGGTGTCCGCTCTAACACTCTTGGATCCGCATCAGCTTTGTAATAAGAGTGTGAACTAACTTAGTGTGAACACTGTCATGATATTCCATCATTTATAGTCCTGCAGCGTAGCAGGAAATAAACATTCTCATCTTTCACTTAAACACACTTCCCTTGTGGCTTGTGAGGTGAGATGAGACAATCTTAGATTGGAAATAAGAACTTCCTATTTGAAGTGCTTATGAAATCACTTTTCAATCATGTGAAAGGCATATGAATGAATGAAAGAGAGAGTTCTTAAGCCAGAAGATCTGAACACTGTACAGTAACTTAGAATGCTTAATTCTAGGTCAGAACTATCTTTCAGTCATAATAATTGTGTAGGGCATGAGAGAGTGAACTCTTTTGCAGAACAAATGTAAAGACAAGGCACAGTCATATAAATATGTATGGACATTTTTGAGAAACTCCTATAAAAGCCATAGATGTAACAACGTCTCTCAGGCCTTTAAAACGTCTATAGAAACGACTAAAAGCCGTGAATGTAAACATATCCTTGTCTATCTTCCTCTCTGGATGAGCTAGGGCAGTCTATTTGAGAGAGGCCAACATCCAAACTATTCTAGGCATGTATGTGTGATGAGGTGAGAGAGATATGAGAGAGAGAGTACGTCGCAGCATGGCCGTTGTCGGAACATAGCCTTATCAAAGGAGAAGAGAGTATCATTGATGAGGTGACAGAGATACTGGAGAGTATTGCAGCCCTGGTTGTAGCAATTGCTCCTCATCCAAAGAAGAGTTCTTGTGACAAGAGAGAGAGAGAGAGAGAAGGTACTAGCGTGTGTTGCAGCCCAGCCGTTGTCAGAAAGTCCCCCCCCCCCCGCCCTCTCCCCAACAAACAGAGCTTTTTTGATGACGTGAGAGAGATAGAGAGAAAGATGAGAGAGAGATTGATTGCAGCTAGCCAACGTTTTGGAAAAATTCTCCCACTTTAAAGAAATGGACAGTATATCTGAAGAGATTACAGAGAGAGAGAGAGAGAGAGAGAGAGAGAGAGAGAGAGAGAGAGTGAGTTGATACGTCCCCCTCCCCTTACAAAGAAATGACCAGTTTTCTCATGAGATGAAAGAGATACAACTGTACGAGAGTGTGTTCTGGCTTGGCTCTGCCCAGCGGCCTAGCCGTTGTCGGAACACTCCCTCTTCAAAGGAGAGGACAGTATCGCACCAGACAAGTATCACTCGTCACTGGATTACAGTTGTTTTATTGCATACCTCCCCTCCGCAATTTTGGCATGACATTTAGCATTTGCTACATGTACTGGGGACAAATAGGGGGCTTGTACATGTACGTCACTTGGAATTGGAGATGTACAGTAGGCCTATATCTATCTCTACATGTGTCTTTAGATGCTTGCTTATGGCTGCTTTATTGCAACTACATATACTTAATAAATCTTTGATAATCACATTTTTTGCTTGCTGTTAAAAACATTTTCTTATGACAATTGAAATGTTATTCTTGCATAATGCATTAATATTCTCTTTGTAACCATCCTCTAAACCTCAACAAAAATTCTTGAGTAACCATGACAAAAATAGCAACAGATATATATTTGATGACAAGTATATCTTGTTTGTGACAACTGCACCTAAAATGAAATACTTTTTGTTCCATCTTGTCATATTTGTCATTAAATTATCTTTGAACAACAACAACAACACATACAGTATGTTAAGCATGATAGGGTGTGCTTTGCACCCTTCAATACATTTCTTCTAAAGAGTTATTATATTAGTGAAGTGTCTTCATCATGATATAGAAGGTGGTGTATTGTTATATGCCATTGAGCTGCGTGCGAGTGAGTTGAAATCTTTGTATCTGTCAGCCATGGAGTGGGTAGGTAATATATCCATAGTACACATTGTTTGGATCCCTGTTCTTCATTAATCTTGATTGATAAACCAGCAACATGGTGGCATCTGTTACCTTCATCTCATATACAGCCCTTCGTTCAGCTTCATCCTCAATACTGAATCCAAAGCAACATGGCTGCTCGTAGCCGCAATTCAGGCCCTTCTTATTTCTTTTTGGCTTCAACTTTGTTCAAGTGAAATGTATCTTCAAAGCAACAAGCATCTTTAAAAGGGCAAGTTTGTTTGTAAATAACATTGATGATCAACTCATTATGTTGATTTAAAGATAGCCAAACTTGAAATGATATTTCAATTTTTGAAATTTGTACATGCTTAATTTAACCAGAGCTAAATATTCTGAGGTAAAATGCACCTGAAGGGAGAGAGATGACTTTAGATGAATTGCCTTTATTAATTTGAGCTCAAGCAAATGAACCACTACGCTCCTGTGACTGCATTAATTGTATTCAAAACAGGGAGTAGCTACCAGACTACAGTTGAATACAGTCATGTAGCCTTATGCCGTCCTTGTAATGTTCTTCTGAAGTGAATTTATTTGAATGAACTCACCTAGATTGAAAGAGACAAATATAGATGAAATGCTCAACTTCAGGACATAATCCCATCTATCTGAACTCCAGCAAATAAACCACTTTAGATAGATTTGAATTACAACTTGCAGACTATCGTACATATGTAACACTGTGCCATACTTGTAATGTTGTTCTAGAGTGACTTGATTCTAATTGATGCTCCTGGATTGAGAGAGACACCTTTAACAGAAATGACCTTTTTGGGGATAGGAATGACCACTATACCATTATATCGCCATGATCAGGTTAGATATCAACAAGGGAATAGCTAGCAGCTAGACTGCTTATGTAACCTTACGCTGTACTTGTGATGTTGTTCTGTAGTGAACTTTATAATGATACTAATTGATACAGACAATATGAGGTCTCTAAAGGTGGCTCTTATCATGGCACAAATAACCTGTTCGACTATTGGAAGTTTATATGAAACCATTATGGAGAAGCGTATTACGAATGATCATAGTGCGAAGGGGGGGGGGGGGGTACGGACTAGAGCATCATATACATGTAAAGAAACTACATTTGAAGATGGCAGTTGACCTAACAACTGGCCGATCATCAGTGCCCTCACGATAAGCCCTGCCCGGTTAACTATAGGGTTTTCACAAAATACGTCATTCAGACTAGAATGGGCCCTGATTCCTTATCCAGTTTTCATTTGGAACAATGCTCAACATGCGTTTTGCTATATGACGTTTTATTTATCATGCAACATTATACAACATTTCATTATCGGAAGTTCAGACAACAATTTTTTTTTTTTTTTTGGGGGGGGGGGGGGAGGAGTATTTTTCTTAAAGATCTATTTTCTTAGAACAATGACTAAATGTCCTCCTTCTCAAACCAGACCAAGAGCTTAGACAATGAACTTCTCTTTTCCTCTTTAGCTAATCCCTGTGACCACACTTAACATCCTTACACGTACCTACATGTACATGGTAACATTGTTCACTTTTATGTATTGCCCTACACCATGGCGATGCTCCCTTAGGCTGTAAACCATTTCAAAAAAAAAAATGTAACTTCAAAATGAAAACCAATAGTACAGTGGGGTGAGAAAATACCTGTTTGCATCAAAGGCTTTACATGTACTTATCCGTTTGTCTTGTGGTATAGTAGTTTTAAGCACTCTACGTGCTAATAACATTGTATTTTGCCGGAGCAGTTTTGTTGATGTGGTATCGCGTGTGAAGGAGGTCTGAGCATTCACTTTCCTGCTCCTAATTGGAGCTATTAAGATTTCCTCTCTACAGAATTAATCAGGTGACACTGAGAACATGCCCCATGAGAGCCATGTGATATGCTGTCGCTTAGCAACAGAGACGTCCTACCAGACAGGTTCCTATCTGATCACAGAGGACAAATAGAAATAGAAATAGATAGATTGTGATACAGGAAAGTCCCTGGAAGTGTTTACAAATTCTCTTATTTTTCGTCCAAATGAACTCTTTTCAGAATTGTTTTCTCTTTAGAGTGATTTTCTTTTCTTCATTTTCCTAATAATAGACATTTTAATGCTGTTTATTATTGTCTTTTTTTTACTATACTAGAGCTATTCTTTAGTACAGAGATATTTCAGAGCTATTCAGAGCTAAATTCTTCTTCATTTCCAAGATAGTTTTTCCAGAGCCTTGTGTGAGGAATTCAGTTCATGTATTGTCTTGGCTTTGGTTCAGAACTTTAATGGTCAGAACTTGTAAGACAAGGTACTTTTTGCTATACTTGACTCTCTCGACCCAAGTGCAGCACCATTCATGTTAGGTGTGTTGATCAAGCAGTAATACAAATCCAGTAAAAAAAAATCCCAAATGCATTGGTCAAAGATATAAACAATGTGATATGCTCCTGAAGGCTCATGTAGAACAGATAAGAAGGATTTGCACCGTATTTCTTTAAAATGAAATTCTTAACACTTCCCTTGGCTTGTAATTTGATTGCTAAGAACTAGAAAGGCATAGGAGTAAACACCCTTCTGGTTATTAGCATAGGATGTGCATGCCAGAAGGATGTTAGCAGAGAAATATCCCACAATAACATCCTTTCTACAGGACTCACAATCATGTCCTCCCTCTACCATTTAAAGGCATCGTTTAACAATGTTAAATCTGAGATGCATGACCCAACATATTATCAGTGTCTGTGACATGGTGTACCCTAATATTAAAGCGCTAAACAAATTGCGCTTCAAAATGATCATGAAATGCCTCCAAAAAGTAAAAATCTTTGAGTGACCGGTTTTACCAAATTCATTTGTAGTGTCATTCATTGTAGTGTTATAAATTTCGATTTCCAATCATAAATATTTTAATGATTAGACAGGCGATCGGCTTGTAAAAGTCATGGGATTTCTGACTGACCTAAATGTTTATAATTATGATTGCAGCATCGGCTAAATCCAGGATTTTGTTTCAGAATCTGAGGCAATGTTACCGAGTCACTTAAAAGCAAATCTAGACACCTTTTTATTGATAGACTTACCTAGGGCATTCTTTGCTCAAAGTTATCTTAGCCTGGTAGCTAGCGTAAAGATACTACTTCATATCTGTCATCTACAAACACTTTGAGTGAATTAAACATGAAGCACCTCCTAAATGTCATACATAGGCGTTAGATTTGCAACCACCCCCACTCAAACTCCATGAATAACCTATTAACTGTGAAATAAAAAGGGCTATTATGGACAGGGCGCAATATATATTACATGGGAAAATGGATCTTTGCGGGCCTAGAGTTGAACTCCTATTAATCGTGTGGTATCTCAACCATGTTATGTGGGCTAGCTGTATTTCAACGGTGAAAGTTAGCTGTGAATTTAAACGTGCCCTCTGGGATTGCCTTAAAGACAACACATCATTGGGCAGAGCTTCTGATCTCTTGTCCTTTTGAACAGATTCTTTGCAGAAGTTGAATCCTCAAATTCTAATCTCATGAAATGCGATATTTGATGACTTATGCTTGGACTTACTGTACGTGTGAAATTGGTATATCCAGATGTGCAAGAATCATATCAGCAATTGACATTGTATTACAACACTTCCTAAGAATCTAAAGCTGGCTATATATGTTTGAATCGTCTCTCGGATAAACACATTTCTTGGTGTAGTTCTGTCCGTGGTTTTACGTCCTGGGTGAATATGTAATTTAGTTCAATTTTTTAAAATTTGTTTATAAAGTTGAATTCATCATTTAAAGTGAATAAGTGAGCGTTACAAGGATTGTTCTACTCAGTGTGAATAAATTTGTGAATCTATTCACACTGACCGATGAATCTATTCAAATTGATTATAAAAGAGTATTGCATTTCAAGTGTGAATAGATCCATGTGGAGGATTGCAGTGTCCACTGTCCAGTATGAATAGAACAAAACATGCCCATATCTTTGCATGTGAATAGAGCTTCTGTTCTTTGCAGTGATTCTATATGTACTTTAATGTCGTCACCCTATCTGCTCGTGAGAGACACTAATTTATACCTGTCAGCTGCAGCTCTATGCTCAATTATACATGTGTGCCGGCTCCAGTCTTTAGGCTGTGAAGAAATGGCACCCGTGAAAGAGTGTCATGGCTCTCCGTTTGGGGCTGGTAAACACGTCATTTCATATTTTAACATGATAATGCATACCACTGCCACAAAAAGCGATTTTAATCATATTTTCCCCTTTCATCACCTCTAACTTCGTTTGGGTTCTGAGATAATTTTTGAAACTTTTTTTTAAAAATCCAGTGTATTTGTGACTTTTAGTTTTAGATGCCGGGCTTGTTTTGAAAGCACATATACATGGGTAGGTTCTCTCATCCGCAACATCTGATAAGATATACAATTTATGGTCACTGATGTTTTTAGAACAGATAGGTCTTCAAATATTCTAGGAAATGTAGATAAAAGATCTTTAGATAGGAAACAATTTAAATGAAGAACAAGTTCCCTGCTGTAAATATTTATGACTGAGAAAATATATATTAAAAAATGAATAGAAATGGTTGTTCTTTTGTTTGAAGAAAAGATTGAATTTACAAAATATAAGTGTTGCCAATTTGAGGCAAATCTGACTCATTTAACCGTGTAGAGATCTTTGGCCGTAATGAGTTAAAGGTGACAACCATGTCAATGAAGCATGTAGTAAGCTAGACCTATCAATAAGGATAATCACCTTACCAGACATATGATTCATGTGTTAAGTGGGATGGCATAGCTTCAGTTCAACCGACGTTCACCCACTAGCCGATCGGGAGGGGTGAGGGGACAACCAGTGCCCCCCTTTTAAAAATCTGATTAACATATCTTTCGTAAACAACGGACGTCACATTGCCTTAAAGAAGCTGAGCGAAGGTTTCAAAAGGCTTTTAACCTTAATAATGTTGGTATCATTGCAAAGTTAATGTTACAATCTTTCTAATGGTTCATATTTAGTTATCAAAAATTGTTACAGAATTGACTTATCTGCTATTAAAAGTAGTGAAATTACTACCCGATTATTCCGCCCTCGATCGGCCCGCTATTGTGACGTACGATTTGTGACGTAGAAGGTTGGGCACATGAGCGCGAGAATAGGGACTTTTAGATTTGCGTGGACTGATACGTGGTACTTCCATTCACGGCAGTGCTTTAAAAGGACGTCGATCGTAGCATAGACCTATTGTCTTCGTGCGAATCTAAAAGTCCCTAATGATCCCAAGAGCTCTCACACAACTCTCGCCAGCATGCGTATACAAACGCCACTCGAACGCTAAATATCTGATCAAAATGTCTGAGCTCGAAGAAGAGGTTTTACTCGATTTAGAATTCGAAGTTGATGAGCACAGCTCCATAACTAGTGACAGTGGTACTGATAGTGACGATGATGATGATGGGGGTGTAGGAGAGATGGAAAAAAGAGAACAATTCGGAGAAGACAGTGTCGATGCTGGTGCAAGTCCAGTGATAGTATATCAGCGCGAGCTGGCTGAGCTGCCAGCTGCCGCTCAGCTCCCCCGGCCCCGCTCAACTGGCGATCGATCTGTCATGCACCTTGTCACTGGGGTGACTGGGCGAGATATTTTCGAATTTGCCGGGATGTGTAGGGCTTTTTAGCAAATTTCACGGATAACAAAACAAAGACGATTAGATGTGAGGTTATATTTGGCGAAAATCAATTACAAATATGCACCATTCATAAATAGAACTGCAGCTGCAGGACATAAAAATGCAAAGGGACGCTCGCGATTCACTCATCATATGGTCTCCGTATATAATCACCAGCAATCACTATCACGCCAAGGCATGATGGCCGAACAAATTAATGTAAAACATCTCAGCAAATTACACAGAACGGAAGGGTATTTGGACAAATCGAATTGCACGATTCTCCCCTCGTATTATATAAAATAAATTTGCTTAATATTATATGTAATTACATGATTTCTAGAGATTGTTATTCCACTTTCTGGTCAGGATATGAAGCATACAAAGTTTGGATAATGTATACGTATAGGCCTATGCAAAATACCGCACGCGAGCTGTGCGAGAGGCGAGGTTGAGGCCTAGAATTGCGATCGTGCCCAACCAGTGGCGTCATAATCGGCCTATTGCGCGAACAAACTGTTCAAGCCAGGAATAGAAGTTTGAGAAGGTTCTTGGAAAAAGCTTCTTAACGTGTTTCATTTACATTTACAAGACTTTAGAGCAGAATGTGTGTGTTCAAATTGGCCTACGCTATCAGGACATGCATAATTTGTCCATTTTTAGTGATTATGTGAAATTTCTTCGCCAAGCTACTTTAAAAGGGCAGTCCACATTCTCGTCGTGCAGAATCTATAAGTCCCTAATATCTGAACTAGTGACCATGACATATTAATTTAATTGTACTGTCAAGTTAGCAGCTCAAAGTTAAGAAGTGGGATGGCAAAACTTCAGTTCCTTAACCTTTCAACCTCATCATATCTAGTGGATAAGCTTAGGCTGATTTTATGACTGAGATTTTTTCTTTATGAAGTGTACTTTAAAATATATTGAATTGATTTTCACAACAAAATTCCATTTAGTGAACTAAATTTGTATTGCATTGAAATTTGCACAATTGCTTCATCTCCAGGTTATCAGGTAGATGTAACATTATTCATGTGTATCTTTCCAGCCCTTCACTTGGGCACATTTGGAATATTCAGTGCTGAAAAGAGAATGTTATTTATCAAGAAAGTGATAAATATGGTAGGGGAGAAGGAAAGGCATAAGGGGCATACATTGGCTACACCCTCCCCTGGCTACACCCTCCCCTTGGCTACACCCTCCCCTGGCTACACCCTCCCCTTGGCTACACCCTCCCCTGGCTACGCCCTCCCCTGGCTACGCCCTCCCCTGGCTACGCCCTACCCTGGCTACGCCCTACCCTGGCTATGCCCTACCCTTGCTACGCAACCACGTACTCAAACTAGTCTCATATCTTCAGTAGATCGCTTGTTGATCAAAATGTGTTTTTCTTGAACAGTTGTTTTATAAAGATAAAGAAACGATTAGGGCAAACTGCTTTTAATTATAGCTGTTATTGAAATATATGATCTGGTAAAAAGCTGAATGACACTTGGTGTTTGACCGTGATATTTGCACACCATCAAGCATCACTTAACCTTTCATATGCTTCATCAAAGACAAAGAGAGAGAGACACACAAAGAGGGGGAGAGAGGGATAGAGAGGGACAGAGAGAGAAAGAGAGAGAGTGAGAGGAAGGGAGAAAGAAAGAGAAGAGACAAAGTAATATACAGCAAGGATAACTTAACCTTTCACATGCCTCTTTGAAGACACACAGAGGGAGAGAGAGAGAGAGAGAGAGAGAGAGAGAGAGGAAAGAAGAGACGAAGGAAGAGACAAGTGACATACAGCAAGGATGGAGCAAAGAGAGGGAAGAATTGAAAATGACTATAGTTGAACTTGCATGCATGTCATGGTTAGGAACAGACCTTGACGCATGAGAGAGGAACATGATGACATTAGTATACCCCCTGCACTGGTCCCTGAGGGGTCCCTGAGGGGTCCCTGAGGTGCATCAGGATTCCTAGCCCAATGTGGGCATACCTGAACACTCGGTGTCACCAGCGTGAACAAAGCGTTTAGAAGTCCAAGATAGTTAAAGAAAGATCAGAAACACATGTATCTCTCATTGTAATGTACGACCTTGGTAGGAGTTGTAACAGGCATTCCATGTGACATCTGTCATTGCCCCCCTCCCCCTCCCCTAGCGCCATAAGGGATGCGCCCTAACACACACCCCATCATTTCACGAGGACGATGAAGAAACGTCTCTTCTCGGGGAACCCTCCTCAACTGGAGCTAGCTCGTTGGCTTGCTAGAGACGGAGAGAGAGAGAGGGAGAGAGGGAGGACACTGATGAATTTGGCTGCATCTAATGTTCCCTGCTAAAAGCTGATCAAAATTCATTTGCAAACTGGAGTCTTCGTGAGGATGCCATACTTGTATTCATCATCATCCATGAAACAACGGACTACCTAAGGATCTCATATACTGTGTTAGGGGCCTACCTGAGAATCCCATGCTAAGGTATGCAATTAGTTTACGCCTTTCGTGCTATTTTTCCCCCTCAGATTCGAAAAACTCTTTTAAGTCATATATAAATGCTTTTGTCACTGTTATGTTTTCTCTATTGCCCTTTGTTTTGTGTAATATATTTAACAATATCATTATCATTTATCATACTTATTTTGTATTGAAATGTATATGATGCGTAATGGACGATACACTTTTCATTTTTTTTGGTACTTCACATTTATATTTTGGTTAACTTTATTTTTTCATTTTATGATTTTTTTTTGTGAGCATTCTATAAATGCTATAAAAAAAAGAAGCATTTGAGTGTTATCACAGGTGAGCCACCATCATCATAATTTTGAAATATAGTTTCCAATCAAACTTCACTACACAGCTTCATCAAACTTAACGAAACAATCATTGTGGTGCAATAAAAGGTGTCTACCCCCCTCTGCTCTCATCTTGTGATAAGACGAGGAGAGCTCGATCTCTTCATCTCTGAATGTCACCCGTGTATAATATAATACAGCAAGAGCCAGAGCACGACCTCGAGAGAGAGAAACGTAGAGCTTCTAATATTCACACATTGATGTAATCATGTCAAGTACGATCTAATATTGGCTTTTAATTGGAAGTTATTAGCTCCTCAACACCGTACTAAGTCTCATTTGCTATCCTCATTGACACTCTGTGTGGAGCATGCCGCCATTGAGTTTGTCTGTTTGCACTCTGAAGGTGTTGGTGTGCTTTCTAAATGTAACTGGGACACAAGTCTTCGTTTAAAGTCTCTCTCTGGGACTAATAAAAGTTAGTACTTCATATTTTTAAATGAAAACCTTTATATGCTCATAATATGCATATATATTTACAAAGGCTTCAACAAATTCGTTTTTTGTGGATACTTTGGATTTGATAAAAGTTGGCATTTTACATTTCAAGCACCTTTTCATGCTCATATGTAGATAAGATATGCAATTGAGTGTTTGTTCACTACACGGTTCTTACAGTGTTTTTACTTTATTTAAAGGGTAACTAGAGCACAAATCTTCAACTAAGGCTTCAGCAAATGAAGGTTTTTAGTGGTACTTTGGGCTTAATAAAAGTTAGCAGTTACCATTTCAGGTATGATTTCATGCTCATATATGCATGTGCCATTGACCACTCTACAGTGTATATGCACTACGGATGCACTACTGGTTCTTGGTGTGTTTTCTAAGGGTAACTAGAACACAAATCTTCAACTGAGCCATTAGGAAATGAAGATTTTAAGTGGTACTTATGGGATGAATGAAAATTTAATAGCATTTTTCAAAGCACTTTTTCATGCCCATATATTCAACAAAGACAGCCAAATATTTTTCTGGGGACATTCCTTTTGGACTATTAAAGTTACCACTTTGCATTTTAAATACTTTTTTTATTCACATATATGCGCGGATTGGTCTCTGATGGAGGTTATATTTTTGTTTAGAATGATATGAACTGCAATTATATATATATATATATATATATTTTTTTTTTTTTTGGGGGGTGGCATCATTCAATGCAGAAAATAAGTATTGAACCTGTACTCTATGGTGCAATAAATAGTTGGATCTACATGTATATCATTATCCTTAATTCCAGATGATAAGTTTATTCCTGATCAACATCATTATTTCAGTGTTTTATCATCTTAGGAGGATGGAAGTTGACATTATATTATAAAGCTTAATTTCTACACAACTCCCTATATACACGTAGCTACTACTACATCCTAGACGTATTCATTACATGATTAAAATTACACAGCCCTGGGCAGTTGATAATGTGCATTACATGCAGGTGTATTATAGCTGGCAGGTGTTTCTCTTATAATGGTGATACATTTGTAATAGAAAATAGAATGATTAATGTTGTTAGTATTCATACATATTCTTATCTGTTTCCATCATGGGGTATCGTACTGTGTTTGTTTATTCACATGAAAAAGTAGCTACTGTATAGACCGGGGGCCTTTCTAGGCAGGTTCGACAGCACACATTTCTTTCTCACTAGAGACCAAACACATGACCACTGTACATACACAAATAAAGTAGAGATGGCCATCAAGACAGTTTTTATTGTAACTTGATGTAGTTTGCATCGCAGTAGAGTATATCTTGTCCATATTAGCTGATGTAATTATCATTATTATAAAAATGGTCTTGCACCTTAAAGAGAGTGAAGTGGGATGTGATGTGAGATATCTTGGTATACGAAAGGCAGTAAGAGATCTTACATGGTATGGATTGTGAATGTAATTTATGCAATGTAAGTAATGTCTTATAAAGAAGAAATCAATTTCCAAAAGACAATCTGGTTTCTTTACAAGCTTAAATGCACACCGGTATAAGGTTATCAGGGCCTATGCTACTTGTAACTGCTACTTCTTGTTTTGAGTGAATATTTTGTTGTTGAATTAATGTTCCTCCTTCTAAATTTAGAACATTATCCTCCCATCGGTGCATCTATTTGTGACCCTCCTGACTCCACCGTGCTCCACCGTGCTCCACCGTGCTGGCTCCATGCTCCTGGCTCCACCGTCCCGGCTCCTCCGTGGTCGCTGTTTACCTCCCCACCTCCTGATCAATCAGGGGAGAATGATTACGCTAGAATACGCAATGAAAATACAATCATTGTATTGGAAGGGTGTATGAAGAGAGAGAGGCAGGCATTGAGATGTTTGTTTGTAAGGCCGTTCACACACAGAGCAATTAGTGATAATCAAACTTTTGCGCCATGATCAGAAGAATCAATAGAATCAAAAGTATTATTTTATTAATTTATTTCCACATGTGGGGTGGATTACCCTTTCAACTTAAGTTGGTTTACTAAGGGTTCACACACATCTAAAAACAGTTACAAATCATGTCAACAAACAAGCAAGGAAACATACAATTGAATACATGAAATAAACCAGAAAAATCATAAAGGGTACATTTTGGTAAGAATATGTTTCCAGTCAAGGTAGATAATATACTTCTTAAATACTGATCTCAGTTACGGTTTGTGGACCAAAACAATTCTCAACAATTAGTGAGATTTTCAATGTGACTAAAATCACCCTGTTAGTGCATTTTTAATTTTTTAATTTAATTTTTTTTTTTTTTTTTTTTGGGGGGGGGGGGGTAAGTTACCATTAATATTATTATTATTTTGTTTTCTGTGTGCTTTAATAGTATTACATGTATTTAACAAAGAATAAGAATAACAAGAATGACCCTACATATGTATGTGTCGTCATTCCGTGACCCCCCCTCACAGCTGAGCAAGCTGTATTTCATGCTTGGTCGGAAGGGCCCCCTCTCCATACCGTCATCATTGAATAAACAGTTCAGTGGCAGCGGATGATTGCGTATGTATGTGGATGGTCTTCATGTGAAAGAGAACCGATTTACCGATAGACTTGTTGACAGTTCATACTCCCATCAGCACATGTAAAGGTGTGTCTTAGAAAAGCTAAAACATAGCCTTGAAATTTCTGAAAGATAATCAGAAAGTTAGGCCAGATAGAGATTGAAAGAATAATGGTCTTTATATCAATTTTAAATATCAAGATAATCATTGAAAAAAATTGTTGTAATCAATTCTATTGAAAGATGTGTTGAAGATTGAAAAGTATTGTAGCCTTTGCTCAGTATTTCCTTCGAAAGACTTTACCCCTAGCCAACATCTTCTAATACATCCATATACCCATGACAGTCTCTTAACTTAGAGTTTGGGACATGGTTTTACTTGAAGTAATAAACCACCAGCAATCTTCATCTTCAACCCTCATTGTTGTTCAAAGTGATCTTTAATAAACTTGAAGTTTTGCAAACTTAAAGTTAAAAACTTTGATGGTACCATGTAAACATAGCTGTGATCTGACTTTTGTTTGTTGGTTTATTGGTTTATTGCTTTGGCTCACACTGGTTGAGTTTCCTGTTGAACATGAAGGTACTTTCAATAGACTGGAAATAAAACAAATGAAACTGACCATTTTTTGACAGTCAGCACTAAAAAAAGAAGTAAACACTGACCCTTATTTATAAAGTATGCAAGTTTGTATGAGGTGTATTTAGGGGCATTGCTGGGTGGGGGAGGTACCTCTTCAACCAAAACTTCCGTCCTTAAAATCATCTTGGATCGGTGAGGGGGGGGGGGGGACATTCTGCCGGATAAAAACATGATATTCATGAAAAAGTATGTTAACTTGTTATTAATTGTTATTAATTACAAAGCTCATTAAATGCATTCTCATCATAATAGTAGCTTTTGATGAAATACGTATGGGAAGGTTTTGAAAGGTTGAAGATAAATTTTGAATTATCGTTCCTTGAATCATTTGAAATCTTGAAATTTACCACAATTATTCTTTAACACTTCCGTATTTGACATTGAATCTTTTCTTTAAATAAAAAAAAATGTCCACCCCTCAAAGCTCTTTCATGTTTTGTCTAAGCTCCTTTGAATCTCTCCCTCTATTCCTGTGTATTCTTTCTATTCACCCTTGCTTCTAATATCACCAGACTGGATATATTACAGCATTAACCCAGACCAATATACCACCCCAGTGTACTACGACTATGGCTTTATACCTAATGCCATGAAATGCTAATCACTAGATGAAACGTGATGCCTTCTTTGTTGATTATCCTAATATCTAGATCCATTACTGATAATACGCCAAGCCTGCCTAATTCTCTTGCTAAAAAGCAGAGTTATGGCACTGATGGCAAGGCATGTGTAATATCTGAGCATATGAAGTTATCCAATATCCTTTCAGGGCATAAGCCACGATCGATGACAAAAACCTGATTAATTTTCATTTTCTGTGTATCCACATATATAATTGGGTGATTAGTTATGATATAATTTTTGGAGAACGTGACATAAATTTTGTCCTGTATGATGTGTTGGGCATAAACAGTTATAAACTTCATTATTCATTCAAAATAATGATGTATTCTATGCATTCTGTAATTACTAGTTAGGTATCGATGTTTCAAAATAAAGCTATTGTTACACTATGAATATTTGACTTGGCATGACCTTCCATTTAGTAGAATAATGGATTTTTACAGAATTCACAACTGTTTTTATATTCATGGTTTGAGAGCGATCAATATCTCATTATACGGTCTGGGAATTTATTGCAGCTGTCACTTAAAGCATTTAGAATGACAGTGTCATATTTTATATTGCTGCTGGGGATGTGGTATTGGACTGGCTAAACAAGGGCATATGGGAACATGGTGGATCATTTATTGAGTCTTTAAGATGGAGAGAATCCATTGGCCAACAGGTTAAGATAAAGCAAGCACCATTTGAACTATTTTAAGATGACTTGTCCTCCGTCCGTCCGTCATCCACCCCTGCATTCAGAGGTATAGTCCCCGAGGAATATTTGGGTAAAAGGGAAGCGCAGAAATGTCTTTCCTAGCTTTGGATAATATTTCATTGTAATATCCGTTTGCTCTCTTTCTTTGCTCTCAGTCTTATTCCCTGTGCTGCAACATGAATGTGAGGGGGCAAACAATGAGAGTAGAGATCTAGGTTTGCAATCGCTCGATGAAGAGCAATTTTCGTATCAATGACATGCGACACATGACTTTTATGCGAGAGAGAGAAATAGACATGAATGGTCCTTACATTTGTAGCTAAGCATCAGTCATGCTCGAGCTCTGCATTACATATGTGTGTGTGTGTGTGTGAGTGTGTGTGTGTGTGTGTGAGGTTCTCATTAGGTGATAGGTATTGGCGTGTCCTGTAGCTAGTACTGGTCACTGGGATGATGCTCTGATGATTCTACCATCTTCCTCCTCCTCCTCCATCTCACAAGCAAGCAGCCGGTAGTGGGCGGGATGCAGCTAGTGCGTTCCACAGTCAACACAAACTCGGTATCTCACATGCCTTGTCAATGTGTCATGTTTCAGTGTTGAGCTTTAACGGGCAGCTGCAGCAGCGAGGAGATGCGATTATCATCACAGCAGGGATGAATGTGGTGAGGATGATGATGTTGTTGGCCACCGGTAGTAGAGATCGCATCCCTACCAGCTGTGTGTGTTAGTGTATCATCCTTGTCCTACTTTCTCTTCCCCTCATGAACTTGAAACAATGCAACTC
The DNA here is from genome assembly GCF_000002235.5 of Strongylocentrotus purpuratus. Lineage (NCBI taxonomy): Eukaryota > Metazoa > Echinodermata > Echinoidea > Camarodonta > Strongylocentrotidae > Strongylocentrotus > Strongylocentrotus purpuratus. Next base: position 764,564 of record NW_022145597.1, read on the forward strand.
TAATGAGAATGGGGCACAGGACAGACACACATCGCTAGCCGGCGAGGAGTAGTGCATGCAACAATTTGTTATCTGCGACATCTTATTTCTCACCAACTCTTGGATAAATTTGGAGATATAACTGGAATGCCTTATTCTTTGGTATTGCTCTGGATGTGATTAAGAAGTTGTGCACTTGTGAAAGAAATAGTTTTTGTCTTGTTGGCTGTTACAGGATACATAGTTAATGAAGCTTTATGTTGTGGTTTCTCTCAGTGTCAATGATTGAGTTGAGCCTCGGTGTCGAGATGGATGTTCTTTCCTAAGAAAAGATGCGATCCAGCATCGCTATGGTGATACGCTCCATCTCCTTCCCGAGGGAATCTTAGCCTATGATGATGATGATCCATGGAGATTACTGATTAGGAGTTGTGATCGTCGCCGCGGTAACCCCTTTCGTCTCGTCTGTCACATACTTGTAAGCAAGTGATCAGTCGCGGATGACTATCTTCATCCGATGAAGATTCTTAGTGTGTGAAAAACGTCAGACGGATTATCGAGTTCTCTCTCAAGTATATAATAAGAGAGAATTTTACCCACACATATATCATGATTTATTTAATCAGTTAAAAACTACATGTACAGATAAATACATTAACGAAAATATCAGTTTGACTAGCAGTAGATTGCTTAGAACTGTTAGATTCTATGTTCAAAAGCAAATTAATGCAATTATCATGTAAGAAAATAAGTCCCTATGTCCAGTCCCTGTGTTGCTTGTAAATCCCTGCTTCTTAATGTCCCAAGTAATCTAAATTCTTGATAATTTGTTATTTATTTGAATGATAAAAAGTAATGGATAACACCAAGGAGCATAGTGACCCCCCCCCCCACAATATTTTTGTAAATTAAGTGAGAAGAAAATGAAAAGATGATGCAGTCATTTTCATTACTGGAACATTAAAGTTGAGATGTAGGATAGTTTAAGGAACATTCTGTTAATTGAACACTCAGATCTTCAATGGCTGTTATGCCTGTATATAGGTTTCCAACAGGGAGGGGGTGGGCATGTAAGTGGATTAGTATATCAGGGGGCTCAAAAACCTTGAACTAAGATGCTAGAAATTGGATTAGGATTAGCCTTTTATTATAGCTCCAATTTTAACCAAACATACTACCTCAAAATTTGATTGCTTTTCTTGCCTCAAGCATTTTAGGGGCTTTATCTAATTTTCATATTACCATAGATGTTTACTTGCAGCTAGAAAAACAAGCCATTTCCCATTGTTGTTGACTTAAATTTTGCATTGATGGGCTGGAAAGAGAACATGGGCTGTAGGAACAAGGTCCTAAATTGTCCTGTTATATGAAGAGGATAATATTAAATATGAGACTTTTTTTAAAATTCTTGTTATTTAGCAAGGTATTGGTTAAAGTCAACATACTTAAAGGAAGACATTTTTGTGTTCCATCCATGTCAATTGAGCAATGGTAGATCCAGGATTCTTTGACTGAGGGGGAGGGGGGGGGGGGATGGATTGGATTGGGCATAGGCCTTAACTATTGCAGACAAAAAAAAAACATATTCTCAAATTTGGTTGGGGGGGGGGGGGGGCACACAAGTGCACAGTTGTATTTAGATATGTGTATAACAAGTAAATGGTAATTGGTATTACAACTGGTGTAACCACAGGGGCATCCAGAACCTTGCAGTACACACCAATACTTATATGCTACATGCTCAACCTTTTCTGATCGATTCCACAACATTTCGTTCACAATGCAATCGCATGACCAGAACTCAACTTTATCTTTAACCTTGCTTACTACAGCATATCTGTGGGTCATTTTGGGGATAGGTGATGAATAAATTACAGGTAGCTTGTTGACAATCAACGAGTATATAGTCATCGACAATCAATTAATTCCATTGCAGATTAACTATTCTTGGATATACAGACCTTTGTTTTTTTGATGGTTGATATGATGGCATGTCTTCATTATGCTGATAATGAGTGATAAATAATTAATTCAATACTTCAGGTTGGCAATGCATTTCTTCACCCCCCCAAGAATTTTAGTACCGATTTAGACACAACTTCACAGACATTGTGAATAGAGACATTTTTGTGAAAAGTTCTTTGACTTTATTTTTTCAGAAATGATGCTGACCTTTTCATTTATTTATAAAATACAAAAAAAGGTTTCCTTCCTAACTGGGTGAAAATTATGCCAACAAACTTTCCCATCGATTCTGCCCCCCCTCATTAAACAAAAATGGGGGGGGGGGGGGGGGGTCTTCTTCATGCAATAGCCTTTACCAATGGTAGTTTCAATTGAGTTCAGCTATCACTACCAGTATTTATTTGTGAAATTGATTATTTGATATCCAGGAAGTGTCATATATCTAATTATGCAGTTAGGAAGAAGTCATGAGTTGAGCACTTCCTTTGTTGATCTCTCACACTGCCCTTTATTCGACCTATAGGGAGGCCTATATCTTGCTGAGTTGTAGTCTGCTATATGGGAGTAGATCAAGAGCGATTTTAGCTTAGGATAGTTTCTAATACCTCAGTCATACCAACAAGACCAACCCCAGACCGAACATCGAATTATGTTCCCCCGAAGGATAAACAACTTGGTTGGTTTGAAGTCGCGTTGGAATCTGTTCGGCTGTGTGACTGAGGTATAAACAGTTTTAAACACCCTCCCCCCCCCCCCCCTCCACAAAACATAAAGAAAGAATAAGATAGTAATGTATTTCCTTAACGAAATGTGCCAAGAGCTTGAATTTAGCTTTTGAAGAAATAAATCTTTAGAGTGTTGAAGTAAATAACATCACTGACTATTTCAGAAATATGTCACAGATCTTGCATTTGCTAAAGGAGTTTTAGGATTGTATTTCACTAATGATAGTTTTAATTATGACTTTGCCCACAACCATGTATATGCCTGTATGTCAGTGTCATATTTCAGGTTGGGTACAGTAGTAGTAATCTATGCTAGAGAAACCCAGCAGCTTCTTAAAAAGGGGGAGGGTACAGGGGTAAACATGCCTCTAACGAGGTGGGGGGGGGGGGGGGTGAAGGAGACAAGAAAAGAATATTTTCTGAATTCTCTGCCCCATTTCTGTTCTTGGTGTGGCCCGTATTCTCGTATTTGAATACATCCAATAAGACCTTTCCTCCCCTCCATGACATCATGACATGCTATACAACTGAGCAAGGCTAGGACTTAATTAGACTATGGTTAGACTTCCTTCTGGCAGTTGTATGTATATCAGGATAGGAAGACCAGCTATCTATACTTGTGATAAATTGATCAACTGGCCCTTTAACCTAGATAACGTTATCTGGTACTGCCCCTCTATATCTGTGATATCATTTAGAGTTCAGCGGCCGGCCGAACACGTTGGGATTAGTTCATTCATTGAGATCCAAGCAGTAAAGTCCATGGTCCATTGTGGTCCATTGCTAAACCACCCTATACTACTGGTATTGGATCAAGTGACTGTGCATTGTTCCTGCTGAGGATCGACCGGCTTGTATTAATGGTCGCTAAAGGTTTGAATTTCAGTGGATTGACTCAGGATATGGAGTTTATTAATCTGATATCATTTAGAATTCAGCGGTAGAACAGTGGCTTAGTCCATCGTCATTAAACCACCTTTATATTAGCGACTGTAGCATTTTCCAGAAGAGTGGACCAGCCAACTGCTTTAATATACTTATGTTGGATCAGCTACCTCCATGTATGATATAAGTTTAAATGTCTCTCGATTGACTGATGATTTGTACATGTAGGGGTATACATGTATGTCCTTGCTCAGGTATGTTGTAGAGTTTAGTGGCTGGTGACTACATGTAGCAGAATATAGTCATATAGCATCGTGGATAATTGTCTGACTGATTTTCACTTGATTTGGAAGACAACATCTATCTGCATGTCTGCTAGTAAAGCTTTGATTTTCAGGAACTCAGGATTTAAAGTTTCCTGAGCATGTGATATCTCATATTTTTATCTCATCTGATCTCCGGCACCTAGCTTGTTTAACCTCTGGTATCTAGGCAAATATTGCTCAATTACGAGGTATAAGCTCTTTATGTTGACATTTTTACTGTGCCATTGTTCTGGCCTTCACAATGGAGCTGTCATTTTTCTCATAGAATTTGTGACATATTTCTGGACAATGCTGTTTTTGAGAAACCTGAGCTTTTGCTTTGAGATGGTAGCTGTGTTGTGTTATCAATACTGTTTATCTTTGGTAAACATATTAATCATTCCATTTTTGTATCACCCCCCCCCCTCCATGAACAGTAGCTGAATTTGTAATACTATGTAGGTTTTCTTTTCTTTTGTTAATACTTTAACATGGATCTACATTTGGCATTGGTATTTGTGAGTGATTTGTGAGATATACTTTCACTAATAATACATGTTTGGGAGTGCATTAGTGAATATGCCCTGCACGCAGGTTAAGTCACAGTAGGATAACGAACATGGCTTCGAGACTTGTAGAGTTCGTTGTCTGTCTCAATGTTTGTATTCCTGGATATAATTTCCTTGTTCCATTACAAAATCTGTAGAACGCAATAAAGCAATTAAGAGGACTATTTTTTCAAGTTCATTGATATTGAGACTTAGAGCCCTATATATACAACAAAAAAAATCATTGTATTTATTCTTTTATCAATATCAAACCATGATGTAGAATGATAGAAAAATAATATTGTTTCTGATGCCTGAAATTCAGCACAGTTCTATTGTTTACCATATTTATAGCCAGCAGTGCGGTTGAAACACAGTCCAAATAGCGTATGTTTTTCCTATATTCACCAGATTTTCCAACACTGCTTGCTCGAGGCTTGCATATGTTCCCTACGTGCGCATTTATTTTTAAGTACAAGCAGTTATGGACGAAATTGGTTGGTTGGTTGGGCAACGCTCTGTGAATGGCAGTAATTTCCTTTGCTTGAGGATAAATGATGGTTGGAGTCTGTCTCTCTTTTTCATACCTTGATGTAGTAAGCGGAGCGGTCGTTAGAAGCTGATTAAGTGCTAACGTTATGTACTTCCTGTGAAATCGCATTTCGTAACCGACTGGTGTTGACCATGTAATGGGAATTTTATGTATATAATGGCGTTGTTTTTAAATTCAGTATGGGATACACATGCAATTGCATTATGAAGTCTTATTCATTCAAAATCATGTCAAACCTTTCTGTTATGGCAGTCAAATGGACACAGAAGATAATGCCCCTATAGACAGGTTACATTTATATACAAGACTTATTGCTTCTTAGAGAGAAATAATTCAGATGACCACTGTAAACAGGTGGCCTTTGACCAACAAGACTTGTTTGATTGTATACTGGAAAACACAAAACCAGATTTTTAGATGAAGCAAAAGTGGTTTTTATTTAAAACCCCTACAAGTTGCAAGATTTGTGAGATTACTAATTAAACCGTACTATGTATTTGGAATTTTGTGTTTAGAATAATCTAGTTTGCAAGACAAGGTTTTTTTTCCAAATTGAAGCATTTTTGAAAATGTTTTCACAGACCTTTTTGCTTTCCTATGCCTGATCCTTCCCTCTAAGATGCTCAGAGGCATCCTCATAAATAATTATCTGCAGTGTTTTCATCCCGATATTCCAGTGATATTTTTGGATGCATGTATGACGTTAGTATGCTGCTAGAGTGGTGTTCAGATAGGTATATGGTAGAGGGCATTCAACCTTTGTTTGTTGATCTGCATCTCCACTCTCTTTAGATTCTCCTCGAGAAGAAGTTGAGTTGAGTTCTGTTGCAGAGGGCGCTACACAAAATATTTTTTTGTGAGATAATGAAAAACTTAGTGTCAAATTTGAAAGAACATACAATTTAAATGACAAAATCATCTGTGTTTGATCAAAATCTGTTGAGAGACGGTTGAAATATCCACAGATATAACAATTTCTAATACTTGTGTACCACCACAAATATTAGATAATTTGAAAAAGCTGTATGTTTTTAAAAGTGGAGCTGAATTGGTATGATTGTATTGGCTAAATTTCACACATTTAGGGGCCTAATATTACCTTCATAGCAATTTTAAGTTCTAAAAGGGCACTATAAATGTCATAGATAAGAAAAAGAGCAATAACCATGCACTTTGAAGGCATTTGTGGTCTGAAAACAGAACTCAACTATCCCTTTAAGGAGCCATTTCTTTCTGGTGGAGGGGAAACAAGGGCAATCTTTATAAGCTCTCTCAATGACAGATGGTACTCCCTGCTAAAAGATATGTATAATAACAAAGTAATAGGAAAATAAAGGAATGCCTTTATTGACAAAGTGTATTTCTTGTTCTTCCAGTTAAGGTGATTAACAACAAATAAAAAAAAAGTTATTTTTATATTTATCATAAAAACTACAACAAACAAACAAAAGATAAACAAAATAGCGCATATCAGGATAGACTTTTCAAAATTTCTCGGGCTAGTGTCTCTTGAAAACTAATCTTATTAAAATATCTCAAGATGAGTTTTAAACCAGCTAGGATCATCGCATTCTACACCATGCATTTAGAGGGATGTTATTAGCATTGATTTTATAAAGCAGGTGGTATTCTCTTCATATTGGTATGCTCTCCATTCTGATTTATCATTAAATCTGTGGAAGTTAGGATACATGTATAATGACCATTGCTATGCATACCTGTATCTAAACACCACACTCATGTTTTCCCCATGCAAAATGAAGAAAAATAAGAGTAAAAACTTTGATTTTGTTTTGAAGCAATTTTGAAAATTTTAAGTAAGATATTAAAATATTATTTGGAATATTGCTTTTTAAAATGAAACAAAGCAATGTAAAAGAAGTAAAATAAAGATATTAACGTGAAAAATATGACCAATTATAATGAAATATTATATTGTTTTTGTCTCTTATATATGCATATATTTCTATAGTTTTCTATCTTTTAGATGTGCCTTGTTATGGCAAATGAAGAAGAAATGAAAAATATACAATTAAAGCTTATCTGCCATAGTTTACAGGAGGGCTTAGAGCGCCCTGCAAGGTCACTGGACAGGTGGTTATCTCATCAACTCAGCTCTCGGTTAACATAAGAAAAAGAGGATGATGGGGGACCAATGGTCACCGATTATGCATTGTTTGTTATATAGAGGGCGCAAGTAGCTACAAGTAGTGCAGTGGGCCTTTAAATAACATTATCTTGAGCTTATGTGGGATAAACTTATTTCTTTTTTAAGAGAAAGTGGAAAATGGTAAGGAAATATGTTAAAAAAAATCAAAAAGACGTACAAGCAGGTAAATCTACATGTACCTCCATGTATCAAAATTATTGACTGATTTATGAAGTTATAATGGATCTGCGTAATGTATTTACTCTACCAGCTGAAATCCAAGCCGAATGAAGAAAAAAAAAACCTTGTAAATTTAGAATACCTTGAGATATAATCTCTAATTGATTTGTCATCTCCTGGAAAGCCATCCTAATTGCATTCCAAGAGCACAATAGGTTATACACCTAGAAGAAGACTTGCTGAATCCTGTTGTGAAAATGTGAGCTTATTCTTGTTATCTACTCCTGATATAGACACACTATGGTGTGTGTGGCCGGATGCAGGGTGACTTGTTTCTCAAACCGATTAGCGGTGCATCAGTGGAGGAATACACGGCTTCCTGCAAATACAGATGCTGAAGCAGCTAGCTCCCTCAAGGTCGAGGGACAATTAAAACCCGCTCATCGAGTGTGTGGACATTTTCCTCTTGGTAGCCAGGCCCATGAGAGAAGGAGATTAATGAGCAAATAGACGGGGCTTTTATCTCCATTTAGCCACCATTTTGCAGCTTTGTTAAAGTGGGATGAAGTACAGGGGTGGGGGCAAGGGGGGGGGGGGTGAGATGAGAGGAGATGTTTTGTCCACCTGCAATTGCCTTCATCCATGGTGATAGCTAGTTAGCTACCATATTCCATTAAGACCATTTATTTTCAGATTCGGTAAAGGAAGGATAGAAAAGACTTTAGATATCTTTAGATTTGCAGTTGATAACTTATAAAAATATTGTCGATAAATTCATTTTTTTTTTTTTTTTTAAGATGAAACAATTGAACATTTGTGATAAATATTGTCTTGATCATTTAAAGGTCCTATAGTTGTGTATTTGACATTTTTTGAAGTCTTCTGTGACTCTTTGCATTTAAAGGTGTATATATCATTTACTCTGTTGAAACAAGCATTTCATCTATTTACTTTTTGTAATTATTTAAAATTTGTGTAAACCACATTCTTTACATTCCTCCTTGTTCATCTTCATGGAAATGGAGCCCCCTGCTTTTGTTTTTCATGGATATATTAATCCCGTCGATGGTTTAACTTATTGAAGTCCAGATATTTGCATTGTTAAATATTTCTTTGAACCCTAGGAAAACTGTCTTGTATGCATGCTTGTGTGACAAGATAACCCTTATCTTGGTCTCCATTGTCTATGACCTTGATGATTAGATACATGTAGGTCAGTGGGTCATGAATTGACCTCTTGTGACATGTCTGTGCTTCCAAACTCAAACAAGGTCTAGGTTAACGGCAAAGCTCGGATCTACTTTTGGCGAGTAAAAAAAAAATTAAAAGAATTTTCTGTCTTAAAAAAACAACAACACCTTATATCACACTGGCAATGACAAATAAGCAAGTTTGCTCATGAACTTCCAGATATAACACCAAAACAAAGTTGTTGTAAGTTTTTGGATTATATTTTGATGCCAGTTGTGTGCAGTCACATGTGCCAATATTCATGCAGTGCTTTTCACTTGTTATGATATTAAGTAATATTGAGTCAGTTTAATTCCAATCTGACAATGCCCCAAAATCTCACAATACGTAATTAATCAATTTGTAAGACTCTGTAGTTTATCTTTCCTCAGTAACTTGTGGGCAACTTTCTTTTACAATGCCTTTGCATGACGAGTACTCAACTTTATATTTGAAAGGAAGTAACCTGCTGAGCGGAACCTCCCATGTTTATACCGGTGGAATGGAATGGGTCTCTGTCTCAACCCATGTACCAGTCATTGTATCCTCTCCCTTACACACAAATAAATAGTTTCTTGTTACAATGTCAGATAGAGCAACCCTGACATATATAGGGATATCCTGCAGGAAAGAGTAATGCTGTCCAAGGAACAAAGAAACAAACAGATTCTGATGGGAAGAATTGAGTTAAATGACTTCAATAGGCCAGTTTCGTAATGTATTCAGAGACCTTTAAATCGCATTACGTAATCGGAGGGTCGGACAAGCAAAGAACTCGCGATGCGTAGCAGACTACACTTTGCGTGCATACCATACATGACTGTGTTCGCTAGGTGTGATTGTATCGTTTGTTTTCGCTATTTTGAGAGAGAGAGAGAGAAGACAAAGGAGGCAGTTTCAAACTTGAATAATAAATATCTTTGAGATGTGATTTTGTTCTTCATACATTTGATCTTTAAAATCGCTGAGTCTTAGGCAAGAATAATAGAAAAGCATTGCTGGTACAGAACTAGCGATTCACATCTTGCAGCTAAACTTTTTCGGCTAAGTCCCCGGTACAGGCAGCGCACGATACCCCCTCAAAAAGAAGAAAAACAAGGTCGATGATACAAGCGATATTGGCTTGAAAGCCAGTGATGAAACAGAAAGCGAAGCACCAAAATATAAGTTAGCTAGCCGAAATCGGTAATTTCCATTCAATTTTGCATTTACCTTAGCTTGAATCTGAGTACAAATTTGGACGTAGAAATGAAAGAAGTGATGAACTATTTTCCACTCGTTCGCACACACAGTCACCTCTGCTTGCAGAAGCGTGCGCGCGTACCACGTGTTCGTGTTCGTGTAGGCGCGATTCACATTTTCAAAATGAAAACAATTTTACGGATTAAAAAATGTTTGTGAAACGCCTCGATACGGACTATTTCAAGGCGGACGAGAAACGGCTAACGAGAAGCAAGCACTGACCGCAGAATCAATATTATTAACAAAACCAACGAGAAATAATGACAATAAAGATAATAATATAATATAATATAGGTCTTTGTTAATAAAATGATATTTAGAAAATAATATCGTCCGATGACAGAGAGCTAAAATAAAAATGATGAATAATGATAAACAAATAATTTTGAACGGAAAAAATGAAGAAAAACAATGAACAAGGAAAAAGAATGATAGAGCAATGGAAAAAGGGAATAATAAAAGTAATATTAAAAAACCTTATGATGGCAAGGAAGAAGAACCAGGATGATGAATAATTTTATTGTTTAGAATAAGATTAGGAATTAAGTTTGATTTTCATAAAATAAAAGTTAATAGTATTAGACTACAATTATGCAGGACCTTCGTTATTCAACTTCAAGAAGCAATTATTATTATTTAAAAAAACACATTAAAAATAAAATTGTTATTACATTTTCTATTAGATCTAGTCTAGACTTCTACTTTTTATTTGTTTATTATTTATATATTTTTTCTTTTTGTTCAAGTTGGTATGTTCTGTCTTTTTGCGTCGGTTTGGCCTCTATAATCTAGTCACAAGTCGCTATCATGAGCTGCCGAGAGCTAACTAGAGGGGGGATTGTACTCTAGCTTCTCCAGGCCACATAATCTATGGCCATCGGGAAATATCAATCGAAAGTCTTTAAAACTCTTAAAAGCCTTCAGTTTTCGACGATCATAAATGCATGGTCCGCCATATTCTCTACTAGATAATTGAATACGTCATAGGTCCCAAAGTCAGGAATATCGTCAAACTTAAGGGAGGTATGTAACTAGTTCACTTAACGAAAATCCTGCCCGTTGTAATTTCCCCATACAGTCACGTCTACCGAGTGACACGGACCCCGTAGGTCAGGGGCTACGGGCAGGCTAGTCCGCTACTGCGGACGCTAATTTAACGAGTCTTTTCTCGGGTGTATACCGTAGTCGAAACTCCTCTTTTTCTTAGAAAATATTGCAGCTGCCTGAAACTCAGCTTGATGAATGGCAAGTTGGAAGACATTTCCGGCCAAAACAGAAGTTCATATATATACACGCAGTTTTGATAGAAAGATATGAATGCAATTTAACGGCAAGAACCGACAGTCTAATACACAATGCACAGATTCAAAATGGTGATTTGACAAAGTTTGTCGGGCTTGGTTACAGTAACCGCGCATTACGTAACCGCCGAAACTGGCCTATTGCATATAGGGGGGGGGGGGGGGGGGCTCATATGCCATCCCAGCAAAGTAGGACAAATTGCCTTACTATAATGAGCAATTGAGATACTGCTAAATACAAATTTGCTGTATGTGTCACCCTTTTGCTTGTTAGCGATTTTTTCTTCTTCAGTGATGCTTCTCTGTCAGAGGCTCTGGATACAACCTGTGATAAGGTGTTATTTGATCTTTTAAATAAATATGGTACAAACAATCAGCATAATTGGTTATATTGCAATTCTTTACTTTTATTGTTTTCTTCAGCCGGCAGATCGAGTAGTCTTTGTTGTGCAGTGAAATAAAATGTTTAGATTTATTGCTCCCTTCAATTTATCTTTTATTTTATTATACTTACAGTTTAAAAAAAAAAAAAAGAGTACACACAGTCGGTAAGCACAATATGCAATGGAATTGAATAGCTTTATTGCTCTCTTTAGCTTATTTGTCAAGGCATATATGTCAGTAATGACCTTCAGAAGTCATTGAACACCGGGTCTGAATGGTTAGATGTAGAGTCTTAATCGGTTGGTATCAGGTGGTAACGATCTGTCGGTATCATTTTTAGATCTGGGACATCTGGACCACATCTCATGGGAAAGCCCTCATTTAAAGTAGATTGCAGGCACGTACCTTAATCAATCGGTTGGTCACTGTACTAGAGCTTCTAGCATGGTCAAGCTACAGCGATGGAGTGGCCAGAAGTGGGGTGCATGACCCCCATAATCTCCATTGAATGGTGAAAAAAAAGGTGAAACGAAAGAAGAGAAATACAGGGAGATGGGAAAGGAAATGTAAAAAAAAGGGGTGATATTTCTGATATAAAAATAGCTTTGTAAGTACATTTTTGTTGTGGCAACATAGATTGAGATTTGTAGACTTGAAGTTTATTTAACTGAACTGAACTGTCAATTTAAGGTAATAATGTCCGACAAAAAGCCTAATTATATTGTTTTGTCATCTGTCATAATTATTTAAAACCCTAAAACAGAAAACAAACATATACAATTTAAACAAAAATCCAGGCCAATAAAAGTATGATATGTCTCCTTATTGTGAATTAAGTGCTTTCATTCAGCAAAGCATTTTCTCTCAGCTTTGAGAGATATATTATTGTGATTATTGATTTCCCTGGGGAATGAAATCAATCCAATATTTATGACCTATACGGTCGGGCAATTGACAACCAATCCTGCGGATAGTCGATTGAATGAACAGGACGCTTTAATTAAATATACATTGATATGATGGGATCAACTTCGTTTGTGTAATTAGTCCTATAATCTCATTAATTTGGATAGCATGATCCATCGATGTACAATATATGCAAGGTCAATAGCTTTGAAGTACAAGTGCGTTGCTACTCTTGGTTTTTATCCGGATTTCATCTTTTAGTACGATACACGTGTACATATATGATCTTAAGTCAGTGGTGTAGCTATACTCAGGGAGCAGAGAGTGGGGGGGGGGGGGGTGTATGGCAGACAAAAATAAAGGAAAAGAACAAAAGCAGAGTGATGGTCCTTATGAGGAACAGTATGAAAGGTTACTATAATGCATTGAAGTAGGATCTAAAGTCATTAGTGTCATTAGGGGGGGGGGGGGGAGAAAAACAAAATAAAGAACGAAAATTAGAAAAAAATGGGGAGCAGTATGAAAGATTACTAAGGAAGCACAAGTGCGTTGCTATACTTAGTTGGATCAGGAATTCCTCTCTTGAAACGACATGCCTGTAGTATGTATAGTCAGTGATGGGGGGGGGGGGGGCATTTAGAGAATGAAAGGGAGAGGATAATGGCTTGCCTTCATGTTCTGAACTATAAAAGGACAATAATGAAACACAAAGACATTGCTATACTTGCTTAGATCAGGATTCCCCTGTAGATAAGACATAGCGTCATGGTTCAGTGGTTCATTCACTTGCCTCTTAATCAAAGGGTGGAGGGTTCCAATCCTAGACTGGCACTTATATATAATTTGGTAAGACATTAATCAATTTGCTCAGTTTTGTGAATATCTATGGAGTGGCCTCCTGGCTGGAATGCTCCTCATGAAGCAATTAGTTTTAAAAAAAATTGAAATGTTTCTCTGAAGATCAATTTTTTTTTCTTCATTGCTAATCTTTGATTTTGTAGTACCATGATCATCTCTCTACATAATCAGAAAATCTGGTGAATAACCACTACTGAATAGCTTTCATCACTTTTGATTGCTTCATGTCGTATCCTGGTTGGAGTGAATGTGGTCATCATGTAGGAAGTTTATTTTGGATTAGAGACTGTCGTTTGTCCTTCATTGACCTGTTTTTCTGTTTTGTTTCTGGATGTTGCAACGGTTTCCTATCATTGTTTCATCACACGTGTTAAGACATTATGCAATCTTATCAACGAAAGAATGAGACAATTGGACTAGATCCTGATATGGGCATTGTGTTTAATACGCCTAATGCAGTCTGTGATTGGTTAATTTGCCTACCGGTAGATCAAACGCCTCGTTGCATATCTAATAGATATATAGTCAGATCAATTGAAGGATTGGTCTCATTCCACTGGGTGATATTGTGTTTGTATATCTTTGGTTTGAAGCAAGAAAGTCTCCATAATTTTACACCGATTTAAATCTCTTTTGGCTCCAAATGGACAATATCATGTCATGTGAACTGTGAGGAAAGAGTTTACAGTGGTTATAGTCATTTCTGCAGTAAGGAGAGTGCTAGTCATTGATTCTAATGCGTATATCAGTCCTATGTACTATCCTTTTTGCGATATACATACAACTATGATTAGCTTAACATGTTGTTTTAATCGACTTAATCAGATGATCATCATGCCCGATTCAGTAATTGACAAATTACCTTGTTAGATTTTCCAATTACTGAGTATCAGCTGAATATCATTAGCTGTGTAGGGTTTGTTTGGTTGGTGATGTGGTTGGTCGGTCGATCGGTCGGAACCGCTTGGTTGATATGACTGGTGTACCAGTGGGTAAGAGCTTCTTATATTTGACATCTTGAGTGTAATCTTGTACACACTTCTCAGTAAAAGTGCAATTGCCTTTGATAAGGGTGCTAAGGAAGAACCCTGCCGCTCACCGCTCGTTTCTATTCCTCAGTGGAGTAACCGTTGAAGTGGACGCAAGGTGGTTGATGAACAATTGATCAGCATCAGAGACCTCTAGAGATGAAGGCCACTTGAAGGGATATAGTCGGACATATAGCGTGACTTGTGCCATTTAACTAAGACACGTCCGTCGAAAATACAGCATGACATGGAATGCTCGGCGCTGATTTTATCTGGGAGAAAATTTACGCAAGCAAATTTAACATTGCCTCAGCTGGGATGAAACCTTGAGTTTTGTGTTGAATCGAGAAAAGGAATAACTCAGCGATTGTTTGATCAGCAAACGTGACATAGTGATGATATTTTTTCTCCATCTTGTGAAGTGTGGATGCAGTTGCCATGGAAATGGATTATGATAACAACAGTATGGATGGGCAGAGCCCGTCTGACGATAGGTCAGAAATTGAACTGGTGTTTGAGAGATGGGTGAGTAGCTAGCGACCTTCAACAGTCTCACATTCTATCACATTATCTATATTTTCAAGGTTTAACAGTTCCCTCTTTTGTTAATGGAATTGTTTTCTTACCTATGATTTATATACAATGTCCATTATGCAGTTCCTTTTCAACAGCCATTTTTACTATTCTTCACTTATTTCCTAAGTACAGATACACAAAATAGTAACTAATTTTTCTTTTTCAATTTCTTTCAATATATATACTCTTTATTCTTGTTGTATGTGATTCTGTAATTTTTGTTGATCACTGTTCTATTCTAATCATGTTTTGATTGTATAGATAGTTGTTATGTTAATTGATTTTTGATGAAAACACAGAAGAAAAAAATTTAACTTTGGAAACCATATTAGCAACTCTTCCCATCTGGGCAATGTACATCTGCCAATTTCCTACCATGTAATTGGCTAATTAAAGAAGTGAATTGTCAGTGGAGAGATGATAATTACCAGTTATTGATTGTCTAAATTGTTTTATTTGATCGCTTTGTCTAGACAGAAGACATACTAAATCATTAATTGACATCTTCATCTGTCTCCTATTCACTCAATTAGAATCGTGAGGATAATATGTATACATGGAACCAGAAGAATGTTATCTTGTATACTTTAACAGAGTTAACACCCTTCTGGCGCTGACCTGATGATATATTGAGCGTCCATTGATATATTCCACTTGATATATAGTTTGCTTAGAGCCAGAAGGGCATTAATTCTTGGTAATATTATACCAGGTGAAGCCCTTTTGCCTCTCACAGATGATGTAACGACTAATGTACCATGCTTTATTAGAGAACATAACAATCATAAATGAGCCTCCCTAATGTATGTTACATTATAATTAGGACATTTCAACCATACTAATCTGTTTGACTTTAGTGAAGAAGAAGGCTACCAGAGTTAAAACTAGTTCCCACTATTTTCAGTCTATTAACTCTGAGTGATTCTAAACCCAAGTATTCCTTCAGCATTTATATGGCTACTTGTTGTATCCCACAATATTGGATCTGGAATTCATGTTTTTGTTTAAACCTGGAAGGAAAGAATGATCTTTTCCATGGCCTCATGTTGTTTTTATAAATAATTGAGTATGTTTATTCTTTTTTGTGTGTGGTAGGAAGCTAAAGTTTATAGTGTACACATTGATGTAGGTATTTATTGAGAGATGCAGCAGTTTTAGGTTTAAAAAATATGTCCAAGATTTGATTTGACAGATGACCATTAGAATGATATTCAAATGAGCTACATTCCAATGAAATGTATTTCTTATGTATTGTAATCTGAAACATTTACATACCTGCACACCCTTACAAATAATCCAGATTATTCTGATTTTCTGGATTTTTAGGACCTAAAAATGTGGAATATTCAGATTTTTCAAAATATTTTTGTTTTTGTGCTTAAGCCAAATTCAGCTTGTTTTATCATGTGCCGTGATTTGAGAGTTCACGTATTGCATGCATTGAATGGCTGTATGATCGAGCAGCGAATTTGTATTCGCTTTTTGGTACAGATTTACCACGTATTGCCAGTTACACTGCTGCTGCAAGTGCGATTTCTTATATTCAAAGGCATACTGTGCTAAAATTTCCTAATTCTTATTTTCAAATGTTGGCAGGTATGCATTTAGCCGTCAAATCACACCCTCATGCATCTTCTGAGTGTAATAATGGAAAGGAATGGATCTTTGTGAAGCATTTTGACTTGTTGTGAGGGCAAGATGAATTAAGACATGATTATTGAGCCATTCACGCTTGAGCGATCACCGCATCATCCCTTCTCCAAAAATACCTGATGCTCTCTCCGGTCGCCTCCGAGCGGGAAGCGCTAGCTCGCTCGCTCCTCCAGATCGACCGTCTTTTGTCGGGTCGGGAGGAGAGGGGGGATCGATTGGAGTCATTCCGTTCGTAGAGGAGGATCCACTCATCTGGAAATACTTGGAGGGTAATTCTAGAGGTGATGGAAATAAATTAAACCTTTTCTCTCTCTCTCTCTCTCTAGATACGCAGGCTGATCTGTGTGGAAGTGAACATTGTGAATGTGAAAGAAGTGAATGTTTAGAGCCTGTGTCTGTTTGCCTTTATCTGAGATTGTTCTAAACAGTAATCATAGTGGCCAATTTTCCTGAATGGGATATTAATTCTGATGATGGCAAAATAAAAACATTAAAAATGAGTGGAATAATGCAAGTAAAACAGATCTGTCTAAACAGTCTAATTAAAATGTGTACTATCAAGTAGGATGATCCCCTGCCAAAAAAAAAATCAAGAAAAAGAATGGAGTATTGGTTCTCTGACACTTATCTTGATGCACCTCCTCTTGATTCTTTACTATATGGTATGTATTTCAACAAATATCTCGCTGTTACCTTAAAAACTGTCGGGCTGTTTGTGGGTTATTGCAAATGATTTCCTTGTGAAGTGCAAAAGTCTTCTACAACTTGAAATTTAAATAATTTCTGTGCCTATAAAATGTTGCCAGGTGTGTCTAGTTTGTAATTTTGTGTTTGTTATTGAAAGATCTAGAAATGGAAAAAGTGCATTGCCAACTGTAAGTGAGACCAAATGTTTAATTCACATGTGTTCAGATTACCAGCATTCATTGTATAGCTATATGATTGTTCCTTTAATATTTCTAGTCCAAGTGTTAAGGCCCGGTCACACAGAGGGGACGCATGGGGGACGCACGGCCGGCGCATGGAAAATTTGCAATTTTGGCCAGTGCGTTGTCGTGCGCCCAACTTTTGTCGAAGCTATACAGCTAGCTGACACCAAATGCATAGCGCGCTGGACGCATACAGGGCGTATACAGGGCGCACACAGGGCGCACACAGAGCGCACACAGAGCGCACATGAAAACAACTTCCACGAATGCACAGCGTGTTGCTAGCGCGCTGGACGAATGGTCCACGCATGCACCGCGTTCTACGACGCACGGCCAGCGCATTGGAAATCGGAAAAGAACGTGTGCCTAACTTTTGTCATAATTTTGGAAAAGCTAGCGAGCTGACACAAAATGCACGGCGTGTAGCTAGCGCGCTGTGCGTATACAGGGCGTGTGCTCCGCGTTTGTCTGGCGCTGGTCTAGCGCGCTCCACGCATGTCTGGCGCTGGTCTAGCGCGCTCCGGCGCATGTCTGGCGTGCCTTTGGCGTGTATATTCATGCGTCGAGCTCGGCGCACGTTTTTGAGCATGCTCAAAAAATCCCGACGCACACAGCGAATGACGACGCATGCATAGCGCTGGTCCAGCGTTGGTCCAGCGCGCTCGACGAACGAGTAACGAATGATGACGCACGCCTAGCGAACGACAACGCACTGGCCAAAATTGCAAATTTCCAATGCGCTGGCCGTGCGTTCCCCATGCGTCCTCCCTGTGTGACCGGGCCTTTAAACATGTATAAAGAAACATCGTACAACGTGTAGAGAAATGCCTCTCAGAGCAGCGTTTTGATTGAAAACTTGATGAAAAACAGCATCCCCCTCTAGTCTGGACATCGTATTGCACGACAATCTATAAGTGGGCGGGTCTTATCGGAAGTGGGCGGGTCTTATCGGGAGCAGGCACTGATGATTGGCCAGCTGTCATGTCACCTGACCTCTGCTGAATTCATTTTCTTCCTTATGTTTTCTAGTATACCCTCCATTACTTTGCAATGTTTCATTGATCTTGATACAGCATTTGGTATAAATGACCTATAGTGTGAACATGCTTTATGTTTGTGATGGACCGGATTCCTATCCTGTTTCAGGATAATAACACAATCCTTGAAACGTAACCTACTTGTATCGAACCACTTACATCACCTGATCCGCCCATGACACACCCCCTCCACATCTATTGTTCTATTGTTTCATACCTTTGCAATTATCTTATCCCAATATGTTGATGTAGTCTATGTATGGTATACTTCACATGGCAGCTTGGCTAAACCCAGGGTCATTTCATTTGGACTCTGTACCCTTTAGTTTAGCCCTACATTGCATTATTATCAGAAATCAATGTTGTCACCTTTTTTTTTAGTCCTTTGAAATATTCTCACAAAAACAGCCCCTGGGAATAGTCTTGGAATCACAATTTTCACTAGTTCTAGTTTTTCAATGACTTTAAGAACAATTCATCAAAATCAGAGAGGACATTTTTCACTCTTTGTTAAAGCCCCTCTGAAGTGTTGGGAGCCCCCAAAATTTGATTGCAAAATTTGATGTCAAAATTTCTCTTAAATTGTATCATAATGTGTCTTTCTGCAATGATCTTCATAACAAATCTGTTTGAAGTTAAATATTGATGAAAGAATACAACATTTAGGTTTTCTGCATACAACACAAAACCTAAATTATGTATTCTTTCATCAATATTTGTCTGCCCTTATGACTCTCTGCAGACAATATTTGTTGTCGTTGCGAGCCAGAAAGCCATTATCTCTGTATTAAACGTTTTCTTCCCATGAGTTAATACTCTTCTGGTTCTAGGCCCAGCAGACAATATTGCTTGCATGGAGCCATAAATGCATTTATTCTGTATATTAGTACCGTCTGCCTTTCAGCTGATCTGTATAACATGATATGTGGCACTATATACTCCTGCTCTTACTAGTTACTACTCTCAGACTCAGTATTGTGTGCTTTTGAGAACCAAAATGATATAAGTCTAGATGTAAAATTATAGGACTTACAAGCCCTTTTCCCTCTTAGCAGGTGAATAATTAGGCCTAGGTCAAGATGTCTCGTGGAGTGTTAGAAATGTCTTGTATATAATGTTACACTGTAGCTAATAATGTACAGGGATGAGCTTACCCAGATTGTTGAAGTGGGAGTATCAATGGCATCATCAAACCATTACCAGTATATCATTACAGCTATATTATATGTAGGTCACTTTGAGCAATAATCAGAGCCCCTGTAAGTGATCTTGTAGATCAGGCCTTCTCAACTGGCGGCGCGCGCGCCACTCGTGGCGCTTGCGGTCAGTCAGAGTGGCGCGCGGCTGTTCCAAAAAATTAATGAAAATCAAAAATTAAAAATTAAAGAAAGAACAACATTAACAAATTATATTCTAAAATAAAAAAACTCAGAAAAATCAAAAAGTCGCAGTCGAAGTTGAGCCCAAAATGTAAGCAAGCCATTTCGTTTGTTTGATTTACACTTCATTTTGACATTTTCCGTGTTTATTGCACCAAAATAACTACATATAAAACAACTTCCAGTGTAGATTTCAGCCAGGAATTGTACTAATTATTTCAAATCAATATGAAATTATGATTGATGTTTTATGGAACAAAAAGGTGTTAAAAATGGCACATCTGGGACTCAAAAAAGCCCTAAAATCCATTAGCTTCCGGGGGCTTCGCCCCCTGGACACCACCCGGTATAGGCTCGGTCGCTACGCTCCCTCGTAACACAGTCACCAAACATACAGGTTGGCACTTCAACCTCAATTCTTTCTTTTTTTTGGCGCTTCTAATAAATTAGTTGAGAAGGCCTGTTGTAGATGAAGTAAAATATTGGGGGGGGGGGGGGGAGAGAGACGGGGGTATTAAAAAGCTTAATCATATGGTGTGAGCTGTGCATGGGAGGGGAAAGCGAACTGAATCACTGTAAACCTCAGGTCTCCCCTCCCAGTTTAACTGATTGGGTTGTGCAGGTGGACCACTACACTGGGGTTTCCCCTTACCCTTATTCAAATAGGCCAGTGGGTTCTTTGCATGCAAATGTGGCAACTCGTCTCTACGAGTCTCATAAATCCCAGTGATAGAGTACAATGACAATAAAAGAAACAAACTATGTAAATTCTAGTTTTATGTGGAAGGGAAGTGACGGAACAGCTTATTCTCCCCATATAGATATTTCCTTACCCCTTACCCTATGGACATACATGTATCTCCTTCCTATTCAAAGACCTTGTGCTGGCTCCTTCTTCAGCTGTGGAACATGACTCATATGCAACACATTCACCTCAAAGTATAACACCAAATTAATGAAAGCTGTTGAAAATTCCTGAACTAATTTGTGTTGTATGCTCACAGGTTTCCCAGGCATAGTCATTCTGTGGTAACCATGGTAACCGAACAATGTAAACATCCATTGTGATGGGATGTGTTTTAGTAGCCTCGCCTCCAGCCATCTAGTATTGATTTGTGAGAGCTCATCTGGGGTGGGGGTATTTTCTATGCAAACATTCTGAGATGATACGATAGGGGTGAGATACGGCTCGCTGGCTCGCTGGCGTGAAGTTGACCATGGACTGAAAGGGGTTTGGTAGCTAGCTCGCCTAATCAAATAAAATGTGTGGATATGGACAGATGCTGGAAAGATAAACAATTCTAAAGATAGGCTGGATGAATTGAGCATTGGAGCTTACTGCCAGCAAGGTGAGTGGTCATCTCACACATTTTGGAGTTTGGATAGAGGTTAAAGCACTGTCAGGTAATGGAATCTTGGCTTTTGAAAATGATTCAAGATCTTTAAAAAAACACAATCCAGTGTGATTATACAAAGAGTGGTGTTTAAAATTTTCACAGAAATAGGCCCTAATAGCTATCACGAGATGATATCATCTTGAGCTTTCATAATGATTGAAATAACTTGGTACAAAAAAGTTGTATGAGCCAAACAGATTTGATTGATAGTGTATTACAGCTGAGTTATAAGCAAATAAATCATGAAATTCAGTTCTAGCAGGATTGTGATATATTACACAGTCCCATATGTCTATATTTTTGTTGGTGAGCTATCTAAAGTAGATGTCAAGTTATCTTTGATGCGAATGTCATTGTATCTGACCACTGATATATTACTTGTATTCTATTTTAAAGGGATGTTAGATTTCAGGTCGCACCTCCCTGTCTCAGGTCGTTTCGGGTTGTTTCGGGTCGTTTCATGCCGTTTCATGCCGTTTCAGGCTGTATATTGTCCAGGACATATGGGAATCCATCATGTCAGACTCTCTGTTCAAGCTCACTGGGTCAAACCATCTGGTATGCCTACTCTAAAGCCATTTGGGACCTCTTTTTTGTTAAGGCTCACACAATGCAGCATGGCACACTCGTTAACAGCACTACACAACAGTACAAAAATACTCTACCCGGAGGACTGTACTTACACTGGAAAGAAGAAGAAGAAGAAGATGTATTGATAGGGATAAAAAAGGATCAACACCTTGGCTTTGAGCAGACATTAATGCAGTTGACCTTTTCTCTGTCTACATAACTCATTGCAACATTGTTAACAACATAAATCATGCCATTGATGGCCCGATATGTTTTCACACCTTCATGTTGTTACACCTCTGTCTTTTGACACTCGGTAGATGTGAGGATTGGGATGTTTTATGCAGAATGATAGATGGCAGACATTGTCATTTTCCCATGTGTGTGTGTAGCCTGTGATTAACCTTTTGGTGATTTAGAGGCACTTGTAGCATTGAAAGTGAGAAAGCATAAGAAATATCCAGAAGTAAAGAATACCACTTGCAACACTTGACTTGGTATATAGCTCTTCAGCATGTTAAATTCTGTATGAAAGTATATCGAGCAAGCATGAAAGCACAAGTGTATGTGTATTTTCCACAGTGATGCAGAAAATGGAATATGGCAACATTCTTGCTTCACCCATCAAATTATAATTATTAGGCTTGAAGTTTTCATTTTGTTCTTTTTAGCATGTTTTATGTCAAATGCAGAGAGTGAGGCTCATATTATTTCTTATTCTGTTTATGAATGATTCAAATTGGATTGAAGATTGTGGAGATGTTTATTCATGAGTACCCCCCTGAATCCAGGTCCCCAAAGAAATATAAATATTCATATTTCCTGCTGCCAGTTATGAATCATGGGATGCAATATTCAAAATAGGTAAAGGTCTTCAAACTCCCTCATGTTTTATTCATGAGCATCCCCTTGATTCCAGACTTCCAATCACATATGAATATTCATATATTCTGCTGCAGGTTATGAATCATTTGAGTTGTTATTAATAATAGGTGAAGCACCTCATGTTTAATTCATGAGAGGCCTCTTGAATCCAGAACTCTTTGAATATTTTATTTGAGACAAGGAGTAGTAGTTGACCCTAGGGAGCACAAATGAAAAGAGTAGCACACCTTGAAGAAATTATGCTTCCTTTCGTCCGTATATCAGGTTAATAATACACTGGTGTACACAGACATAGGCACATGTTCTATTATGCACACCTAATGGGAGGCGTGATAGCTCAGTTGGTAGAGCAGTGGTCTCGTAATCCGGTGACCCGGGTTTGAAACCAAGTCGATGCGCTAGTGCCCTTTGGTAAGGCATTAATCCTCATTACCAGGTCCCTCAGAGAGGACCTAAAGCCATCGGTCCTCTGGTTGCTTATTAACCAGCTTATATGCTTTCTCAGAAGTTTGGTAAAATTTAACAATGTAAAATCTGAGATAAACGGCCCTATGTGTTATCGGTGTCTGTGATATATTGAAGCCCTTAAAAAATTGCGCTTCAAAATGTTCAAGAAGTGCCTCAAAAAAGTAAAAGCCTTTGAGTGGCCGGTTTTACCATACTCGTTTTCCCCAATAGACTGTAGTGTTATGAAAACCTTTTGGCAAACGCAAAATTTGATTTGATTTTCAATTATAAATATCTTGATAATCAGACAGGCGATCGGCTTGTAAAAGTCATGGGGTTCCTGACTGACCTAAAGGTTTATAATTATCATTTCAGCGTGAGCTAATTCAAAGATTTTTTTAAAGGATCTGAGACAAAGTTTCCGGATCCCTTGAATGAGTGATGGGGTATAAGAAAATAAATTACCCCAGGCTTTCACTTTCTATCATATTATTTCTTCATTACAATTACTTAGATAGTTGATTCAGTTTCTTGTGTCATCCATCACTGGTTTGTAGTTATTTGAGCAAGAATTCCAAATTTATTCTGAGAGATGGAGATAATTGAAATCCTAAATTTGTGTGGTATTTAAGGATTCCAGCATGAAAACATCCCCTCTAAATAATTGACAGGCATTTTGGTGATCCAGTTATTCAGGGCAGGGAAGCGATGCTATACCACCTTGAATTCTAACAGCGTGTGGGTTCTGCAGAAAGCATATATATATTCCCAGTCCTGAATTAAACATGAAATGCATACTGTGGGTTAGCTAGTAGAGACTTTTCTGGAAGGTAATTGTGGTTCTTTAATATGGCAGAGTTTAGATTCCTTCATTTAAATTCATGACAGTTTACACTGCATATCAAGACTCTTTAATACTGATCCTATATTCAGCTGCTCAAATGGGATTAGTCATGCCCTAGTTAATCTATCTTTAACCCTTCTGAGACCGCGAGACGATTTTATTTTATCTTAACCCATTTTAAATGACTAGATTTTGGTATAACACACATTATTCAAGCAAAGGCGAGACAGAAAGACTTGTACAGGACCTGTTCATGTTATCTGTTGTGCACTAAGCTTAACTCAAGAATAAGATTAAACTGATTAGAAATACTACTAAGAAAGGCTTAACCATTCTTACCAGGTTATATACATGCAAACTACATGCTTTGATAATACATTGTCTTCACTGCGTGTATAAAAATGTTTTATAAGCCGACACCAACAATCCTTTTTATTTTAATTAATTAAAAAGTAGTAATGGGCTTATTGACTCGTAAAATAACTATTTCCCGCCAATCTAGAGGTGATTTATGATCAATGAAGGATATTGCATTGGCAATAATTTATGATTAGCACCGTTTCTCTCGACAACTATAAACAGGTTAATGCAGTTGCTATGGTTGTTGCTATGGTTGTTGCTATGGATGTTGCGGAGGTGAAAATACAAAGGAAGAATTGAACGAGAAAAGGAGAGGACTAGAGAGAGAGAGGGACAGCGATAGAAGGGAAAGACAAAGAGTGATAGAGGAGAGGAAGAGAGAGAGAGAGAGAGAGAGAGAGAGAGAAAGAAAGAGAGAGAGAGAGAGAGGCAGACAGACGGATGGACGTGATAGACATACAGACAGACAGACAGACAGAGAAAGGGGAGACAGAGAGACATGCCATAGAACATCAATAGAATATGGTACAAAAAAGTGAGATCACGCCAAGGGAAAAAGGGTTTCTTTATCACAATTAATAATCGTCATCTAAAACTTGTTTATAGGATGACCTGCAAAGCTATTTACAACTGAGTCCGACATTTATGACATATCAACATGGTGTAGACCGGACGAGCAGAATGTAGCACCATTAATTAGGTCAACCTAAATACATTCCAATCATGTTTTTCTGTACACCATATGCTCAGATGAAAGTATGATGTTTTGATATTCTCAAATGTTCTATGATGAATGAGATGAAGTATAGGATTGGTCATAGCAGATGCTTTATGTTTGATCAAGAAGTTACCGCTCTCGCTAGCTAGTACTCCATGGCTGGTAACTTCTTGGTTTGATATTAGTTCCTTGTGCAGTAGGCAGGAGAAGCACTGTTGCATCATTCTGCTAAACACAGACATGAACTATTGAGTTATTATTAAAAGCAGAAGGACTTTAGCATTAAAATGCCTATAACTTCAAAAACATATGCTTATTATTTTGATATGAAATACCCAAATGAGGTTGTGACTAATATCAATCATTAAAAAGAGACATCGCTGTCATGTTCAAACTTATAAACATGCACTATGGAGCAGCCAAAACCTCAGAAGCAAGTAGCTAGACATTTGCTGTATGGCATGTGTGCTAACACCCTCCTGCATGCCAGCCACTTGCATGTCTGTTTCTCCTCGCAGGTATTCAAGAGTTTCGTCATCTTGTCAGAGAGATGCTTCCTCTCCATCTCCTGAAGTGATGCATAATTATGTTGATGGTAATTTCTACCATTACCGTAATAGTTATTACCAATTGCGCCCTCTTTTATTTCTGCAATTATACATAATGATGTTCCTGTTCGAATGTCAATCTATGAGTCATGATTGTATGTTTGTTGGTCTGTCTGTCTGTCTGTCTGTACGTCAATCTATCTGTCTGTGTTTGTGTTTATGTCTTCCCTTTTCCCTCAATCACCCACAGTACTTGTTTCTTAATCTCAACTGTCATCATGGCCCTTCTCCATCTTCACACTATCTACTCTCTCTGTCTCTGTATCTCTCTCTGTATCTCTCTCTGTCACTCTTTGTCTCTGTGTCTCTGTGTATCTCTCTCTCTCTCTCTCTCTGTCCGTCTCTCCCCTATCTCTGTCTCTCTGTCTGTCTTTCTGTCTCTCTCTCTGTCTCTCTCTCTGTCTCTCTCTCCGTCTCTGTCTCTGTTTCTCTCTCTGTCTCTCTTTGTCTCTGTGTATCTCTCTCTCTCTGTCTGTCTCTCCCCTATCTCTGTCTCTCTGTCTGTCTTTCTGTCTCTCTCTCTGTATCTCTTTCTGTCTCTCTCTCTCTATCTGTCTCTATCTCTGTCTCTATCTCTGTCTCTCTCTGTCTCTCTGTCTGTCTCTCTCTCTCTGTATCTCTTTTTGTCTCCCTCTGTCTCTCTGCTTTCTTTCCTCTTTTTGTCTCTATACCTCCATCCCTTTTGATTCTCTTTATTCCATTTCAGCCATATTTCTCCTTTTCTTATTTGTGCTTTCCCTCGTAACTTTCTCTTTTCTCTTTGACTGCTTTCTTGTCCAGTCTCCTTACACCTTGTTAATGTGACTGTGTACCTGTTATATGATTGTATCTCATTCAGCCATCAAATCAAGTTCATTGTTCCTTCTTTCTATCTTCTCTTTAGGGTCTCTTTATGATTTCTTCTCACTCATTGATCTCACCAATATTCATTGAGGAGTGGTTTGTCCCACGATAGTAGTGGTGCCTGGAGGGGGGGGGGGGGTGATTTTTAGGAGTCATAGCACTTTAGTGGTTTATGACATCACGAATCAATGAATAAGTAGTGGTCTACTCTCACCTCTTATGCTCTTCATCTCGGTGGAGTAGCAGAATTTGTGGTCAATGTTTAAAGGGAAAAGCAACCCTAATAGCAAACTATTCTAAAAGAAATTAAAACAATCAGAGAAGCAGACTGGTGAAAGTTTTGAAAGAAATCAGATAAAAACAAGAAAAATTTGACTAGATTTGATCACTATTAACGTATGGGCACTTCAAATTTCCCATTCGATGAACCATGATTTCATTTTTTAGCAAGGTAATTCAATTAATTGAACAATTTATTGTAATAGTTCAATGATATTCCACTATAATGATGATAATTCCATTTGCCAGACCTCTGTTTATACCTATGTATTTGAACCTTCACTATTCCTATACATGTGTTTGATCTATGGTAGATTGTAACGTACTCCATTAAAATGAATAAGAACATGTTCACCATACAGTATTTGTTTCTGTTGATTTGTTGAGAGCCAGAATTCAACAATTCATTTCTGTTCAGAAAGAATTAAAACTTCTCTGGCTGTCAGCCGAAAAACTACATGTAACATTTAAGGGAGCATTGCATTTGTGAAATAGATTCTCATAATCATGAATTTCCTGATATTACCTTCTTTGTCTAAACTTATTTTTTTTATGATTTGATGAATTCCCCTGTCTCTTTAATATTTTGTATATTTTTGAAAGATGCATTGTATTTCAATTCCTGGTGGTACACATAGACCTAATATTATGGATTGCTCTGAACTAGATTCAAGCTTGGAATTAAACCATCTCTGCATGTGCATAATTTAATCTCAATTCCCCTTTTCAATTATTCATTTGCTGATTAACTGTCATGCTCTACTTACATGATACATCTATCAAAAAATAAAATATTCTTTGAGGTTTTTTTTCTCTTGAAATCCTCATACATATGGGGCATTTACAATACAATAAAAAAATCATTGTTTTTTTCTCACATTCCCACATTCCTAATTTTTGTCAGAAGTTGCTAGGCAACTTTTTATAAACATGACAAAAAACCCAAATAAAAAACTTTTTCTAAAACAAGCCAATTAAAACTTCCCCAGGTTTTTGCTGTGTAATGGCTTGCTCTCAAAACACCAGTGAACGATTCTGATATTTTTGTCACGTGACTTTTCCTCAATTCCGCATGTACAGCAGCAACGAGATGCGCAAGCCAAGCGCACAACTCACAAACAAATTAACATAAAATAAGCAAACGCTGATGGTTTTTCCAGTAGTGTTGTAGACAAATTTAGAAAAATTTAGAAAAATTTAGAAAAACTTGGTTTTCCTGCAATGTAAATGGACCTTTAGATATTTGCATTAACCTCTGGGAAGCAATTTATTGACATACTCGATTGGCTTTGTGCGCTTGACTGGACTCAATTCATTTTCACTTGGTAATTGGTCTGACTGTGATGCAAGATACGAGGCACTCCAGAGAAATGGTTCCCTTCATATCTCACTCACTAGGGATAATCCTGAACATGGTTTTCACCTGCTTAATGGAAAGGTGTAGCATGGTAATGTACTGATTCAGGAGAGGAATTATTGCACTAGATACAAGATTAGATATTTGTAAAGAGATATTTAGATGACATGTTGTCTGTTTGGACGCAAAAGGGAATATAATTTGTTTGATGTTTGTGCCTTTCCTAACCCCGTGCTTTTCCTCTTCATAACATAGTAAATGCACTGTGCTCCAATTCAAGAATGAAACATTTTTGTGAGTTGGTCAAAATCAGTCAGTGCATGAAATAATGTGAATCCTTAAAATGCTATCCGATTGAATAGACCCTCACTAATAAATTCAACAACAAAAATCATGCAGATATGTGAAGTTATCATTTCAGAGGATATTTCCAAAATTGTATACTTAAACAAATAATTACAAAGCACCTTTATCCATACATACAAATTTCCTACCCATTCTACAACATAATTACTTTTTTCCTCTCAAAATACTGTTGTTGCTATCCATAATTGTAATTACTCTTTCTTTCCCCTATGTCTTCCTCCATCTTTATGTGTCCTGTTTAGTTTATCATCGTCATCTCTTTTGTCTGTGTTCGATTGCCTCCTTCATTTACTTTTTACTTTCTTCACATAACGTCGCTATTTTCACGAAGTGACGGTAAAAAAATGCATTCACTTTGCGTTACGATTTTCCTCACTACCGTCACTTCGTGAAAACAAGGACGATAATATCCAAACAGGCAAACATATTTTCTCCCTGTTCGTTGGAGATTTCATATAACGCCTCTTTGCCTATGCATTGAAAATGCCCTGTTTGACGCTACCCAAACACCCCTACGCAAGCAACATATTTATTATACATTTGCTTCTCCCCATTTAGAGATGCAGATTCGACCGTTCAGGAGCACGAGAAGTTATAGCCAGCAGTTCATTGCGTGTATGCGTGTGCTCGGCAGAATAACAAACATGTTATTCGTTTCTCAGCCAATAAATGGTACACAACATGTAAAGCTAGCAAGCTTCAAGCAAAGCTGCCAACATTCACTAGAACATTTCAAATATTTCAAAAGCTTAAGCTTGTTTGCAATAGTACCATGAAATTCAAACATTTGCAGGCGCTGTATCATATTATCTGTTTGGAGCCAGAAGGGTGTTAACTCATATACTTTACGGAGACTTAACGCCCTTCTGGCTCTCAACAGATGATTTATTCTCCCATTATGTTCAAATTTGAATTAAATTTGAATTGAATATAGTTGTTATGATGAGAAAAGGTAATGAAATGTGCATGAAAAATAAGGATGTTCAATTGGCATTCAGTGCGAGAGAGATGAAATATTAGAAAAGCTATTTAGTAGCTTGGTTGTTTTGATCATTTTCTTTTCTATTGCCCTAGGCAACATATGGAAAATAATTCATATCGTGAAGCTTATTAGGAGACGATTGCTGCCAGTATGATGTATTGGTCTGTGGGATACCTTTCTTACTTATGTTTGTATTTGATTTTCTCCCACTTTCTTATTCTCCCTCATGTACCCTGCTGGCCTTATTCTTTCTTATCATTCTCTAGAGAGCTTTAAAAAAGACATGCTATTCTATTTTTGAATAACAAACATCTTCTGTCGACTCCATCCCAAGTTATATCAAGCTTATTATAGAGTGGATGAGTTGTTTTCTCATGCTTGTACTAGCTTGTTTTAATGTCCTAGTTATCTCTATTTCACTCCAATCTTCTCTCTCTCTCTCTCTCTCTCTCTCTCTCTTTCTCTCTCTCTCTCTCTCTCTTTCTCTCCTTATTTTCTGCTCTCGATGTGTTCGTCTATTCTGTCAGTCAGTCTGTCTGTTTCTGTCTCTCTCTCTCTCTCTCTCTCTCCCTCTCCCTCTCCCTCCCTCCCTCCCTCCCTCCTTCTCTCTCTCACTCATCTCCCATTCTCTCCCCATTTCTCTAATGCTCTTTGTAACATCTCTCCCTGTCTCGATCCCACCCTGTCTTTCACAATCTATCCATCTCGCTCTACTTTCTCTATCTCTCTCTCTCTCTCTCTCTCCATTTGAAAGGGTTCCTGGAGTTTGCTGAACTGCCCCTGGCGTTACAGACATAGCGGATCCATTTTTCCTTATTATTTGGCAAGTCACATATTTTGGACTGATAGATCCGATGATAATATTGGCACAACTGCGAATGTGAATTATTGATGCCAACAGAGTAGCACAGTGTATTTTCCCCTCCTTGATCATAATCTTGTCAGAGATGTATTTGTGAATGCCATAGAGCATTGTTGTCAACCTTTGAGGATCTAGGTTGCCATTCTTGGAATAATGGAGAGAAGTCGGAACAGTGTTGTTTATACATTTTCTTTGTTGTGAGAGAGTTTTCCTTGATAGTAATATCTGATGTGACATTTAGTAATTAAGTTCCTATTCTAGGTCACATAATTAACCCAATTTAATTTTATATTCTATAGAGAAGCTGCACAGGGTGCCAACTCTTGTCTCTCTAATATTATTGTATCTTCACTACCAAAACAAAATTGGTGTTCTGATAATTCTAGTTACTTTTCTTGTAACTATTCTTGTATCTTTTCTCTTATTTCTTTACCCCCCCCCCCCCCCCCCCCCCCCGGTCAAATATTGTGTGCCTAGCGCGTGTAAAAGAGATAAAATTGAGTGTAATGCTAATTACCATAATATGCTCAAAATAATATCATGAGATGAAAGATATTCTAAACATTCTTTTATCTTTTCTTTTATCTTCTCTTTCATGATAATTACAAGAATATTTATATAGCCACCACCAATATCCATCATATCATGGATATACCATTATCTATGTGTTCAGCATGTGCATCATTGATTCACATCTCTCATACCATGTTCTTTACTTCACAACCTCAACCATCACCATTATTCAGCATTGCCATCAACGACCATTTCATGTGCTTCATCATCATGATCATCATTATCGTGTCAACATTATTCTGTTTCCACTTCCAGGGGTTGTCCTCTCCCTACTTGCTCTTCTCCTCCTACCACCACTGTTGTGCTACTCCATCCACAACTATCACTACTACCACTTTCACTACGACTACCACAACTATCACTACCACAACTACCACTACCAATACCACAACTACCACTACCATAACTTCCACTACCACAATTTCCACTACCACTACCACCACTACCACAACTACCACAACTACCACTACCACAACTACCACTACCAATACCACAACTACCACTACCATAACTTCCACTACCACAATTACCACTACCACTACTACCACTACCACTACTACCACTACCACAACTACCACTACTACCACTCACATCTCTCATACCATGTCCTCCATCACAACCTCAACCATCAAGCTCACTTTGTCTGTTCAGAGGCAGAAGGTCATTAAGTCTATGTCAAATTATATGAGTTAACGCCCTTCTGGCTCCAAACAGACCACTTCTACCAACATCACCAACATCACCCTACTCCTTCATTATACCATTATCCATCAGGTCATGAATACGCATCAGTAAGCACTTGAATGTGTTTCATCCTGATCATCATTATCATGTCAGCATCCTTCCGCTTCCCCTTCCATGGTCGTCCTCGCCTCGCCGTGTGCACTCTTCCATCCTTCCACCCTCCCATTGCCGTACAATGTAACCATTCGATGCTGTAATTGGCTTTAAAGATCAATATCGTAATTGTAAATGCTTCGTCTTTTAGTAACAGCTACATAGCCCCATTTACACTAATTACTCTACTAGATGTAGATGTTCCTTTCATATATATTAAACACAAATATTTTTCAAGCCTCAATCTGCTTTGTAACAAATTTCCACCAATTGAGGTTGATTCCCATTCTTTGGATATCTCCTATGTCTCAAAACTCCTTTTGGATATGTGTTCAATCACTCTTTTTCATATATCATGTAGTGATGTTAAGCACTGTGAAACAATGATTAGTTTGTAAGGGCACTAGTCAAATGTAGCTATTGATTGTAAAGGCATACAAGAGAGTCCAATAAGAGAGTTTAATGAGATGCTGTATCAGCTCAGACCTACTTCTCAGAATAGGTAAATAGTCGTATGTAACCAGAATCCAACTGACCGCATGCACTAAAGTCTGAAAAGGCTGACTTGGGGGTATATAGGCATGGTAAACAAAGTTGGTATGTATATCATGAACTGTACGCAGACCTGTTTGTGTGAATGGGGTCAAATGCTATCAGCTTAGCAGTATGTATGATATGAACTCACATCCTTGAGCCATTTGTTATGTTCGTGGAGATATGTTTTGAATATCAACATTGATACAAGAAGGGATGGTGGAAGCGCTGGCTTGATGTATATATGCCTTGTGAAAGGTCATTATTAGAGGCTTTAAAGCTATTCAGTAATGCTACTACTGTACATGTACCTACCGCAAATCTCTGTGTATAAGACGTACCCTATTTTTAGGACCAAGATCAACAACAACAACAAAAACTTTTGCTTTTGATTTTTTGCCGACACCGAAGGCAGCAAGCCAGATCAGATAGCGTCTTATTTCAGCGTTGGGAAAGGTACGTTCGGAAACGAAAGCCATGCAGGGAAGGACTTTAATTTATTACAAGGCGCAGTTGAAATGCTTGGGAACTTGTCACATATAATAGTAACAATGTTGTTTTTTAAACTAAAGATTAAAGAGAAATTTTGCTCTGAGTCCAAACAAGAAAAAAAGACAAGAAAGTTACCAATAATTGGCCTATACCCTGAGATAATATTCCATGGATGGTGGATGCACAATTTTTGAATTCATCTTCTAGACCATAAAGAGAAATTCATTAGATTGTTGGCATGCAGAGTGCAGACCCAATATATAGCATGGAAAATTCGAAAGAATAATTTCCATAAACACAAATAAGTGAATTTCTTGTGAAAGCACCTTTACTTGTGTCATGCAGCTAGTCATATGCATTAGGGATGGTCTACTGCAAAATTGAGTGCTCATAAAAATAGTTCAGTTCTCCCATTTCATGAAAGTAAACTACAGGAAGAGATTAAACTATTTTAAAATGATGCCCAGTTTTATTATACATAGGAATTTAGTTGTTTTGTTTTATGATGACTACCATAGGAATAAAATCGGATATTAAGGCCTGGCTTCATCAGCTCGAGATTGCCAAATACCAAGAGTCCTTTATTTCTAATTTGGGAAATAATCCTGAAGTTACAAATCACGTCTCCATTAGCTCAAGATATTTTGCAAACTAGCCCAAGATATCCTGGGATGACAATCCCGACCAAATATCCCGCCAATTGCAACTTCGAACTGATGAAGACGCAAATTATCCAGATCGGGATAGTTGAAATAGCAGGATATTTGGCAATCTCGAGCTGATGAAAACAGGTCTAAAGATAGCTCTTATCTTGACCAGAAGGACCACAGGGACCGTCTAGAGTGAGACATCTTCTTGGAGATCAGAGCAATAAATACAGCGCCAGCATGTCAGTAATTGATGTAATACTCTCCCCCATGAGGGGTATAGAAAGCTTGACATACCGTGCATGAGCCTTGCCCCAACCTGGCACTAATCCCTGCTCTGTAGAGAGACACTTGAACTTGTGTTCAGTACTGAAAAAGTATGAAAGTTAGGATATAGGTTTAAAGAGATGATCCTCCTTTAAAAAAAAAAATTACATAATGAACTACTGTTACATAATTTACATATATTTATTTCTATGTTAATGGGTATTCATTCGATACTTGAATATAATAAATATTATCACACTATTTGTTTAATTGAGTAATTAATATTGATGGAAAAGTTTTTATCACAAGTAGAAGTCTTGGCATGGGAGCCAAGATTTATAATTTTGAAAGGAAACAGGAAATTCAGTGATACGATTGTCTTTGAATTGTCTAGTAGTCAATAAAGAAGAAGTGAGAGTTTGTTCTCAATTTAGTCTGTATCCTGTCTTGTGAGAAGCGCGCGCTCTCTCTCTCTCTCGATCAATCGATCGATCTCAATCTTGAGTCTGTTTGGAGCCAGAAGGGTATTACATGTACCTCATATATTTTAACATGAATTTAATGCCCTTTTAGTTCCAAACAGATCAAACAAGGAATAGAAAATAGAAATGTGACTCAAACTTTTTTTTCCTTTTAGATGAGAGGACATGATTCTGATTTGTGAACTTTCTTTTTCAAAGTGTGTAAAACAATTTCTATATTAAAAGAAATGTTTTCTCTTTCATTTCTTGATGCTCTAACAGCGTGTCCACACACGAAACAATTTATCCCGAAACTCTATAACGAAACGTCGTATAAAGAATCATAGTATAAATTTCAAAGTGTCCACACACAAGAAACGTCATATAAATAATCATCGTATAAATTCAAGGATGTCCATAAACAGCAGAAAGTAATCCTGAAACTCTACAGTCTGGTCTCCTTTCGCTCGAGGTCACGTTAAGCCCCGCCCAGTTAGTTACACTAGTTACACTCCCCCTGTCCACACACAACATTTTCGTGATTAGGCGTGATTCTTTATTGAGTTTCAGTTCGAAACGATGCCCAAACCTGCGTTTCGTTAGACTAGTTTCGTTATACGACGTATCGTTAGTGAGCGTCCACACACACAATTTCATCGTAAAACTATCGCGAAACGGTATCACTATCGCGAAACGGTATAGCTAATCACGGAAAATGTTGTGTGTGGACAGGGGGTTAAAGAGAAACATTTTTCATGATATGAAGAAGAGCTGAAAATAATCAAGATATCAATCTGTCGGGCATATCACACTTATTTTGCTGAGGCAATGTATGTGTAGTCTTCAGCACCAGGAGTTCTTGAATAAAAGTTATGGTTGCATTAGAAAAGGAAACAGACTTTGCATTGGAATTTTGAATGTGTTGGAGAGTGAGATAAGAAATCTGTCGTGGTGCATCTCCACCCCCCCCCCCCCCTCCTCTCTCTCTCTCTCTTACTACGTCTCTCGGTCTGGATATCTTTTAAGATCTCTCTTTCGTCCACGTCCCCCCTCCTTTCTCTTTTCTTTCTCTCTCTCTCTCTCTCTCTCTCTCTCTCTCTCCCCCTCGTCCTCTGATCATGAGTATTTTGGGTCAGTCGTATTAATCACTTCCCCCTTCTCACGTTAGAGCATTAGTCTGCTCAGCTCAGTCTACCCTCCCAACTGGGCACAGCTTACATGTAACTCTGTGTGTGTGTGTGCTAGGTCTTGATCGAGTGCGTGATATTGTCTGGTCCGAATAGGATGTTAATGTGAGATATAACAAACATTCAAGGTGCTCTGGTATATTTACCTAGGTAAGTTTAAAACTCTGTCTGTGATTGCATTTTGGAGTGGTTTTGAAAGAAATGATATACATGTATGCCATTTTGATATATGTAATTGTGTGTTGAGGGATTGATGTTTGTTAATGGCTGCTAATCAATAGGGTGTATAACGTAATAGGTGTATGAATAGGACTATGACTACAATCTATACATGTAACTTAATGAGCCATCAATAGTCATTACTTGTATATGGATGCATGCATGCATAGGCCACATACATGTATGATGTTCATTTGTACTCTATTTCCATTAATGCATGGAGAAGAAAGAAACTTCTTAAATTAATATTTCTAAGCTAAATATAAAAAGTTTTGAATGTTAAGGGTCATTTTTGTTTCTTTCATTAAAATTTTGTGTCACTTTTTAACTTCTCATTATTTCATGCATCTCAGGTTAGTTTGTGTCAAGTGATACCAATTTTCAAGTCAATTTCCAGCCATTACTGTGTGAATTACAAAAGGCAATTTTCAGGTTTTGCGTGCCTTCAGGAAGTTATTAAAACATTTGAAGCAGAAATGAGCTATCCTGTATTTCTTTCTCAATACTACATTTAACGTACTTACCAACACCAGTTTGAATACCGGTACTACTGGATTTTGTTTAACGGTATTCTTTCCACATTTTTTTGTTCATTCATGCATAGTATAACAACATTAAGTCTAAATTCAATTTAAATTGATTTATTGTATATCTCTCTCCTACTTTTCAGTAGTACAGCAAATTTTATTAAAAAATTCATTTCTGTAATTTCACTAACTGTTTATCAATTAATCATATCTCCTTTTGTTTCCTCATCAACCTATACAGTTAAAAGTTTGGACCATATAAGGCTGAATATGTTATAAACTAATAATTTATGGTTTTCTCTCTTCTCTTTCTTCTTCTTGATCTCCAGTTGTATGACAAGATCAACACGAAATCAAGTGAACAGCTTCCCAACAAGAGAAACCTGCCTGCTGACAGTGTCTTAAGAACCAGAGAGGTAGGTT
This sequence comes from Strongylocentrotus purpuratus, assembly GCF_000002235.5. Lineage (NCBI taxonomy): Eukaryota > Metazoa > Echinodermata > Echinoidea > Camarodonta > Strongylocentrotidae > Strongylocentrotus > Strongylocentrotus purpuratus. The sequence continues at coordinate 801,061 of NW_022145597.1, forward strand.
TACTTTCAATCTCCATCTTTGGTTTGTTAGGAAATTACACATTCCTGGGGTCCCCCCAAAAGGCATGGGAGTTGAACTGAAACATTATTAGCAGAAGATTTACATTTGTAACTAATGCCTATCAAATTATAGATGTTTACCTTGGCAGCGTTTCACAAAAGTGCAAGTTCACAGACATCCCATTGAAACGCATCTATTGCAATTAACACACGTTTCAATTATAGTTTCAAACCGATGTCGACAAACTTGTACTTAAGACGGTTTTGTGAAAGGATGCCCTGGTCTTACCACTGCTGCATTATGGGGGAAGCTCTTTGGTCAAAACATAGTGCTAATACTAACTAAATTGAGAAGTTAGTGTCCCCCCCCCCCTTACAAAATGTTAAAATGAAATTAAGGCCCATTCTTAAAAAGAGCAGTGATCAATTTTTTTTTAAAATATTGTGAAGGAATAGGCATTGAAAAGCATTGGATGTAATATTAATAGTTAAGGTGTTGTGGTGTAGTGGTTACGTCACAGGACTATGGATAACATGGTTGTTGGTTTAATTCACGGCGTGGTACTACTAATTTTTTTTGGCAAGGCATTAATCTACATTTGCCATTTTCCACTCGGGTGTAAAATGGGTACCAGTAGGATGCAAACATTAATGTGGATGGATTGGTATTGTGTGTGCTTGTAAAATGGCACCCAGCTCAGGGAGCAGAGCATGTGCACTACAATATATGGATTAGCAATTAAATCCAATTACCGGGTAACTCTAATGTATTAAAGCACTTCGTAGTATACGTGCTGTACAAATTTGACTATTGTAAATAAATCATGTTGTAAGGTTCAGTGATATTTCCTGATAATGTATCATCTTCTGTTCATGAAGTTTAAAAGTTTAGACCTTATGAATATGCATGTATCATCTGTTCAAATCCAGGAGGGTTTCAACACTTAAAATCTAACACAAGGTCAATGCCCTTCTGGCTCCTAATTAAAAGGCGATACATTCCATATTTGGTTTTAAAGAGTTATTAATAAGTTCATTCATCCATTCAGGTTATATGAGTATTCAAGTCGCACAGACTGACGATCACATGCATGTTACCCATATTAAAGCATTCATAAAAGGGGTGTGATTTGGGCATTGCTTCTTAGTATGTCAGCTGCAAATTAACACTAATTCTGCTGTTTCCACGTTGAATCAAGCTAGTATGCTAGCTGGCTGGTATTGATATGATACTAACAACAGGAAGTTTAGGGGTGTGTTGGGAGTAAGATAGCCAGTAATCAAATTAAATCTTGGAACTGGTAGTTTCCATTAGGCCTGTTTTCATCAGCTTGAATTTGCCAAATAACCCGCTAATTTAACTATCCCGATCGCAAATTAACATGTTCGTTTGCGTTTTCATCAGCAAGATATTAGGCTGAGATAATATTCCGAGAAATCTTGGTCTTGTTTCCAAAATATCCCCCTATTTGGGAAATAGCGGGCTAATTTGGCCCGTCTGAGCTAGTTTGTGATGAGCATATATTGGTCTGCTGAAAATGCAATTTTGAACTTCGATATAATATCCCGAGTCTGAAACTTTGGGTTATTTGGCAAACTCGAGCTGATGAAGGCCGGCCTATTGAGTAGAAGAACCAAGTACATGTAATGATACAGGGCCATGAATTGTATAGGTTGTGGTCATAATCCTGAGGACTTGAACCAGCAAAACCGATAGACCCCTTCGGGATAGCTTTGGTATTGACAATTTTGGAATTGGTGCAAAATTTCTCCCAGATAAGCTTTTAAAAACTTCTCCCAGATAAGCTTTTAAAAACTTTCCCCACCAAAAACTCACATTAAACCCCCTATCTCCTAAAGTATATAATAAAGCCACAGCTGACAAGATGTCAACTTTTTTCCATGATGCATCATGTGAAATGAATGTAACACTTGTGTTCAATGTGTTGTATTGTACAGACCCTGCACTATTGTGACATGTAATGTCTTGGCAACATACAAAACATTTTTTTCCATGTGACATTCTTCCAGGCTTCTATGAAAAATGGGTCGTGCCTTCAAACTACTCTACTATGTACCGGTACATCCATTGTTTAATATTGTGTTGCTCTTTGTTAGGTATAGTTACAGATGGAAATCAATCAAGTGTAATTTGTTCACATTTGGGACTACCATTTAATGTCATCGTCTGATAGATGGTTGCCATTACGTTAATACATCCAGGGACCTCTGGTATTAGACATCCGTGCTAAACACCTCGAGATACTACTAAAGTTTACGTCAAGGCTCCGTTCAAGGAGTAGTGTTTATTTCAGAAGTTCAGAGAAGATTTTTGTTTGTGACTCAAAAAGTCTTGTGAAGCTTAGCCTTGTTATTTCAGTTTTAAATCATTTCATTATCATATCAAAATCATCCACATGTCAATCAAATTTGTGTTTACCTTACTTGTGAAATTCTTAAAGTATTATGTTGTTGTTGTTGTTTTAGTTTATAGGCGTGAAACACCTCTATTATTATTTGATTCTTGATGTAGGCTTAGCTCAAGGAGTCAACACTTATTTGTTTAAGTTTCAGAAAAGAATTAGTGCTTGTGAGTTGTGACAATCATACATTTGGTGACTTGTTGCCCTTCAGATCATACCAAAATTATTTCAAAATCATGTTAATGCTTTGCAAGTGGTTGTCAATGTTTGCAGTGAAATATTTTTGTTCAATTAGTGAAGGCTTGGCTAAATGATTATTTAAATGAAAGAGTATTAGAAAAACAAGATGTTATGCTTTTGGGAATATCTGTTTGAAAACTACATGATATAGGTAGGCAGTCATCTACACCAACGTGGGGTGGGGCCCGATCTGAGGTTATCTAGACATTAGGTTTAACAAAAATCATGAACATAATGTAGTTTCATCTTGTTTAAAGCTCTACATTCATATGAAAATGAGGTTTGAATAAATATTTGTGTTGAAATTGATCCAATAGCATTTCTATGCACAGAAAGAAAAGAAGAAAATCAAAAAATCAAATAACATGGAACCTCCTCCTCCCCATTTTTAAAAGAGCCTGACAAGAAAATGAAATTCAATTTATTTGTCCTAAACTGTATGCATTAGAGGCTATTACATTTACAGATGAAATTGTCAAATTCTGCAAAATGATTAAGTTAAATTCATACAACCATATAAACTGGATGCAACTGCCTAATTCAGGATAAGAAAAAGGAAGATATTTAATCATTGGTGTAGACTGTATTATAATAACCCTTGCAATGTCTTTCATGACTGTAACTTAACAATGTTTGAGGTTATAGTCTAGCCGAAAATAATAGAAGTTGCAAAGAACATGACTTGAGATCGCAGGGTAAGATGAGGAATATAGGAAGTCAATTAGACAGGATGAAATCATGTACAAATAGTTATGAGATTAGGTTAGAAGATTATGCCTACAAATCTCATTCCTGATGTGGCGTAGACTTGTTTTTGATTGAGAATTCAAATACGACATCCAAATCTACAAGTGCACATAACAGGTTGAGTGCAATCAGATATTTCCTTTTATGTTATGAAAAATAGATATTATCAGTTCATTAAGTCACCCCTGTGTCGGACTTGTGGCTAAGAAATTTGGTTTGACGAAATATCCTGAAATTTAGAGCTGGTCTAATATCAGCTGCAAGAAAATGCTTATTGATACACAGATTCATCAATTAAGTCAAAGTTTCCTTCAAACTTTATAACTCACAATTTCGATAGTTGAAATAGTTAGCAGTTATAAGTTATGGTATTGGTTTAATAGCTCTTTGAAATTGTAGAGTGCTTAGATGTGCGTACTGGTAAATGTATGCATTAAATTTGATGATATAAATCATTTGTGGAAAGCCACTAGTGTAAATTGGTACTTCAGAATAATTGGTTCAACCAGTTGATGAGGGGATTCATAGAGAAGGAATATCTTCATGAGAATGTAGGTTTTAATAACAAGGTACTGTGCTGTGTGGTTAGAATGAAGGCGTACACACTTGGGAAAGATTGAATTTTTCATATTTTATGTTAAGATTGTATCTATCAATACAGGTCACATTTATTGTATTATGACCGGGGTAATAGTATATTTGTAAAGCGCTTAGAGACATTTGTATTAAGCGCTATATAAAAAGTAAATATTATTATCATTATTATTATTATGTATTTACATAATATTTAGAACATGACTTGTATTGTGTATAAACACACCCTGTCTGGTGGTATAGTGTTTGATTGAATCTTCCTGTGAAGCCATAGGGTATGTCCTCACTGGGAAGTGAGTCACGCTAATTGAATCAAGATTAAAGGCCTAATCAACTCTAAGAAATATCATCATTCGTTTTTTGACAGGATCATGGAGGAATATGCTGCACTTAATTAATTACTTGCATGTTTGCTTTAAAATAATTTAACCTCCCCAAGCTAATATGCTAGACATCCGTCGTAGCATTATCAGTCTAGATATTCCAATTTATTCTGTTGAATCACCATAGAAATTGTTACCCATAGAGAGAAGAATTTTCTATGAAAGCCTGCAAATTCTTCATATTTCAGATGTAGAATCAGAATTTATATTTTTGATTACTCCAGTGTAATGACAATCCTAATGTCTTCGACACTTTTTAGAAAATGTTAGTACATGTTCTGATTACTCTGGTTAAAAGTTATGAGGTGTGAAACAATTTTATATACATATTCAGGTTTTTGCATGAGTTGCTAGATTATATTTTATTATTGACATATGATAATTTGTAATTTTAACACAGTATGCAAGAAATTGACCCATTTTATTAGATGTTTTCCTCCCATTTCATGCAGCTATACATGCATTCCTTCATATGAATTATGATATGCTCATTTACATGTATTTTACTGTATTATCCATATACATATACCTTGTATTTTGTACAGTATCACTCAAAAGTATAATTGTAGATATTCTTATGTAGTTATTGTCAAACCAGAATATTTTCGCAAACATGAAACTTTCGCAAATTGGAGCTGACGACCTTTTTTGGGGCATAAAATCTTCATGAATCGCAGACCATGACAAAACATTTATAGATATATATTTACTATATATTTTGAGGTCTCGGAAACGCAATTTCATTTAATTTGGATGTGATTGTGCTCTAGATCTATACATACCATAATGCAACAATACAAGTCAATTTACTTGCACAGTATATACAGCTCGTATTGTACTGTAATTTGGTGCATTTAACTCTCACAAATCTGGTCTCCTCGTGAAATTCACGAAAGTTTCATGCACGCTAAAAATATTCTGGTTTGACAGAGCTCTACTGAATACAGCATAGTGGCATGACATGGCGTAATATCCCTCTTTCATTGCATTACTACCCACTTACTTCATCATTTAATCCAGCATCACTCTCACATCCATTTAAACCATTCCAAGATTTAACCAATGCATGCTTTAAACCAAATAATGGAATGCTCCCACCTCTTACCACAGAACTTAAACCAATTACCAAAACAGGAGAAGATTACCACAAAATTGTAATGCTCCTTTGGTTTGAATTAGAAGAGATATGCTTTGATTTATAATTTTTAGTTAGATGAAAAGTAGAAAGAGGCTGCAGTTTGAGAGAAAATATATGCCATATTTTAGACTCGGTGGCATTTATTGTAGCCTCTGGTTCCTTTAAACGTTCCTCTAGCTTTGGAAACGCTCATGTAGCCTTTGAAGCATTAATTTGCCTTGAGAAACATTCCCTTAGTCTTGAGAAACATTCCCTTAGTCTTGAGAAACATTCCTTTTAAAGTTTTGATGGAGGGTTATATGAACGCAACATGTCTTGCCCTATGCTACCATTGCAGAACGTACCATCACTACAGTCTGTGCATGTCACTACCGAACAGGTCTTGGAGTTGTTCAGACAACACAACCAGGACAGCCAAGACGCCTACGAACTACAAGCCATCCTCAGTGATCCCTACTTCAGGGTAAGTCTAATCACTACTACATCAACGACTTCATAAGGACTTGAAATTGGCAAGACTATTTTTATTGATTAATTTTCTATTAAAAAAAAATCACATATAATAGGGATAGAAATTGACATAAACTATGATGAAAAGATGAAAATTGCTATCTTTATGTGATAGAACATTGATTTTGATCTTCTCAACATGATGCCAATTTAATGCTTATAAATTGTTATAATTGTAAAGCAGGAATTGTGTAAGTATTACATTAATCAGCTTTTCTTCAACTTGACAATAGGTGGTGTCACACAGAGTCCAAAAATCCGGATTTTAGTTACCCTCTTAATTGCTGTCTGTAATCAATTATCCCATTAAAAAATCCTCTAACGAAGCAAGAAAATTTTCCCTTGAAAGGATTTTTTAAGGGATTTTTCTGTGTGACACCGCCTAATGTATTTTGAATTGACATACATGTAGGTGCCAGAAAATGTTTTAAAAGTTAAAACAAATTGCCATATAAGAACCTATCATACTGACACAAAACACATGAAAAAAAGAAAGAAGCAGAACTAGCTTGAAGAAGGAAGGGGTCAAGAAAGGTTGATCAATATAGGAAAATGGTCTGACATTTAATCATTGGAATTCTAGATTGTCATCCCAGCCCACATGAACTAGAATGTTTACTCACAGATAAGGATACATATTGCTATTGTCTAAGACTATGTTAATGGCTTTTAAGTAAATATGTAAAATTTCTGGCAAATAGAGCAGAGATATCATTATAGGTCATATTTCATATGACCTTCAGCAACTGATTGTGATAGGGGGGCATAATGCATATATTCCTAAAAGTACAATAAATGTAGAATATGCAAATTGGAATTTAAAAAAAAAAAGAATAATCATGCTACATAAACGCATTAAAGCTGGATTGTAGTAGTGATATTTACAGCTGTTTATTTTATGTACAAATTCTTAATTTGTAATGGATAAGCGCCTCATACCAGTAGTTATCAAGAAATGTATACAATATTGAGAGAAGATAAACAGTATTCTTTAAAATCCTGCATCCCAATGCATGGAATCAATTAGAATTTCAGGAAGAAAGATGACTTCTTTATTTTCCCAACATATATGATCCAATATCAAATCTTTGGGTCGTTTAAAAATCAATGCCAGCACTGATGAAATGAAAATTCCTTGAGTTCAGACAATGAAGTTTTATTCAGAGAGAAATTAACTTTGAAATACTCAAAATCCTAGATAAAGTGATCAATAATGAATTATAGGGTTGTTTGAACAAGCATAATGTAATGAAAGAAGTGCACACATTTTCAACAAAAAAATACATCTTCGTGTAAAAAGCCTGATACAGATATGTGGATAGGATATATGATTATTGAAGTTGAGGTAGAAAAAAAAGTTTAAAAAGGTAAAAGATAATCTAGACTTGTTACTTGGCTGTATATAGAACTGTTTGAAATGGATATCACTCATTGTAGGTTTTGAATTTCCCTGTAAAATGTGTTAGACTTTCCGTTCAACTTTCTATTTGCCATCATCTCGCCTCCATGGCATGAGACTACCTTTAATTACAGACGGCCATGCTTGAGACACACACACATTGACTGTCAGTCATCATGCTTTTAAACACTATCCATCTTAATGAGAAAAGTCAAGTCAAAATGTCATGGTTAGCTGTAGGGAGGCTCAGTGAGGTGTATGCCTGCCTGGTGTAGAATCAAGTATGTAGGCCACGGTGGGAAGTATTGCACATGTCTATTGTGTGAATCATACACATGCAGAGACTGTGCTACATTCTCATAATGGTCTTTTACATTAAATCAAGGCAATGAATGTGTAGAGCTTTACTGTGATAAGGTCAAGAAAGGTTACCTACCTGGAGAAATAAAACCTTTAGTGTTTCTTTTTCATTATCGAGGGCGAGTATATGCATGCATCTTTTTTGTGCTATTACATGATATTACAGTATAATGCAAAGCTGTTCATGTCCTCTGTCTTTATAAATGTAAGTTTTAAATTATAAAATGTGACAGTGTATACAAAGGACATACATGTACATTTAAGTACTACAAAGTGTATGCTAGAAAAGCCTAAGCAGATGTCACTATTTTAAATGATTATTTCAGTATAGTGTTGGGTATAGTGACGATGCCATTAGGATGACTCCTATAAAATACCCTACCTATAGTGATGTCACGATTTTGACCTTATCTTACCCTCATTTGACCCTCATTTGACCCTGTCTTTGACCTTTTCCATTGGTAACACGCATGTGTACAGTGATCATGCCATCAAAGCCTTTTCCCCCTATTGTATCTTACCTCAACTATGACTATATTTTGACCTTATGTAACCTCATTTGACCCGATTTGACAATTTGACCTTTGCTTGACCCCTAAGTACTACTTCAGGCTCATGATGTGGTTGCCCACAGGGTTTACAGTGACCACACGATCAAAGACACTCCACCTCATGTTATGCCCTACCTCAACAGTGACACTCTCTCGACTTCAATTGACCCTCATTTAACCGTTATGTGACTTTTGTTTGACCCCCTAGGCACTACTTCAGGCCCATGACGTGGTTGCCCACGAGGTTTACAGTGACCACGCGATCAGGGTGACTCCACCCCCTGTTATGCCCTACCTCAACGGCGACTCCGAGCTGATGCAACCACCCAATGGTAACATGGACCAGACAGATCAAGTCACTCGAGTACGACTTGTACAGTTTCAGAAGAACTCAGAAGAGCCTCTGGTAAGTTCCTTGAACATTTGAGATGTCAAGGGGTGAGCGGCCTTTCAGAATGGGCTTTTTTGTCCTGGGAAAGAGCAGGGTAATAATAGGCATTTCTATATCGCCGTCTATCTAGAAATTTTATTCCGAGGCGCATTTATTATTACCCCGGCTACAGCGCTCTAGCATTTCAAGGAATGAAGTTGGTGGGCAAAACCATCCCAAACTAATTGCGTATAGTCTACATAAACAATCTCATCGTGCTATCATCAATAGTCATGGCTGTTTGGAGCCACAAGGGCGTTAACCCTGTGTTAAAGTACATGAGTGAACACCCTTCTGGCTCCACACAGACCATATTTACATGCATTGGATTGAAAAACGTGTGAGAAGCACCATAAAAATGATAGTACAGTATGAGTTTTGAAGAAATCAGGAAAATCTTGGGTGATGATAGTACTGGGCTAAAATCCATAGGCAAGGTTACATCAAACGCTTTAGAATTGAGACCTAGTGAATATGAAGTGAATGAGTATTCAATCATGAGGAATGAAACCTGTATTTAAGGTCATTGAAAACACTTGGGTTATCATTTGAGCAGTCTTTGAGTAACGTTGAAGTGAAGGAAATGATTTCAATTGTTTGAAAGGTCTGGTAATGTGGGATTTGACATGATGCCCTCCCTACCTCTCTTCCCTCATTGTTACAGAGGGCATACCAGTGAAGGGATACCATGTTGAGTGGTCTTTGAGTACATTTGAAATGAAGTGACATGATTCTGTTGTCTGAAATTGTTTCTTTAAGCCCCACTGCACTACTTATAGCTACTTGCGCCATCTATATAGCAACCAAAGCCTAAGTGGTACCCATTGATCCCCCATAGTCCCCTTTTTCTTATGTTAATTGAGAGCTGATTTGATGGGATAACCACCTGCCAGTGACCATGCAGGGAGTTCTAATCCCCCCTGGCCAAACTAGTGCAGATAGGCTTAAATGTTTCTGTTAATGATAGTATATAACCCCATGCTCTGACTTACCCCCTCTATCGTCCCTCACCACACAGGGCATCACACTGAAGATGAATGAAGACAGACGCTGCATCGTAGCTCGCATCATGCACGGTGGTATGATCCATCGTCAAGCCACTCTCCATGTCGGTGATGAGATCAGAGAGATCAACAATGCCTCAGTGGCTAACCAAACCGTTGATCAGCTTCAGAAGCTACTCAGAGAACTCAAAGGCAGCATCACGTTCAAGATTGTACCCAGCTATAGGAGTGCACCTCAGCCTTGTGAGGTAGGTCTTATTAACCAACCACTGGAGGTGATATCATTTTAATCTAACATTCACTCAACAAAGGAGTTTTGTTGACAAACCTAGGTTTATGTGCGTCATATGACGTGTTTCGATGCGTTTCAGACCAAGGTCCAGACAAACCTAAGTTTGGTGAATTCAGGCCATAGTGTATGTACAGGGGGTGTTTTACAAAGTTTAAGTTGGACTTAATTATGGCCGGCCATTCATACCATTAATTGCTCTCGCCGTTATGATCTTTGGATTTTATATTTTCTTTAATAATGAATTATCCAAAGATGTAAATTCTGCAGATTTGTGACCTGCATGATTCGAGAGACCAATGCCAGTAAATGGTGAGAGCAAACATTGGCATGAGCAGCCTGCCGTAGTTAAGTCCAACTTAAAGTTGATCTAAGTCTTTGTGAAACACCCCCTAGGTTCTACCCCAAGTTGTCTTAAGCTAGTATTCAAGAGGTATTGAGGCATCCCAATCACTGTAGGAGTGAAGATCAACCATTTGGGGTAGGGAATGTTAACAGTTGCAAGTCGTAGGGTAAAGAAGAAACTTGTGTGGAGGCAGGCATGCCAGGAATGTACTGGTGTAGCTTTTTGTGTCAGCTATGAATCTGTGTTCAGGAAAAAAAAATTGTTTCTGGTACAAGATACGAGGACACAGACGACTCTTAGAAATGTCTTTAAATTTCCCATTATTGTCTGAACAATAAAACCAAAGATTTGGGAAAGGTATTATAGAAATGGTAGTAATAATTCATGATTAAACAAATGTGTCTTTAAAAAAATAAAATGTTACGATCTATAGCATTCCAAAATATTTTTCTGTCTCCTTATTTCATTTCTTTGAATTTCTCATCTGATTCTCCCAATGCTCTTTGTCTCACTGTCTCCTCTCATTCACCCGTTTGCTGCCCTCTACAGATCTACGTTCGAGCCCAGTTTGACTATGACCCAGGTCAAGACGACCTGATACCATGCCAACAAGCCGGTCTTAGTTTCCGTTGCGGTGATATCCTCCAGATCATCAGTAAAGATGATCATAATTGGTGGCAAGCCAGGAAAGAAGGTGAACCTCTCAACGGTACAGCCGGCCTCATTCCATCACCAGAGCTACAAGAATGGTATGTACAGTCAAACCTGCTTTAGTGACCACCTGTCTACAATGACCACATTTTTTGTTTCCCTTGAAAATAATCTCACATTGAAACATGTACAAAGGCACTTGTCTACAAGGACCACCTGCCCATAAAGACCACTTTTCTTGTCTCCCTTGGGTGGTCTTTCACTGTAGAAGCCTGCCATACATTTGTCTTTTCTGTCAAAAAGGGGGAAATGAATACACAGGGGTTTGGGGCAATTTTGCCACCGTTCTCCCACAGTTAAAAAACAACAAAACAACCCTGAATTTTAAAGAAGTATGATGATGATTGGTGGAAAATGAGAAAGTATGAGAACCTCTTAATGAACCGCCAGCTTCATTCCATCACCAGACCTACAAGAATTGTATGTATGTCTGCACCAGTAAATACACAGGTGAAAAATAAATGCACATGGCTTGGGGGAATTCCCCCCCCCCCCCCCACCAAGTTCAATAAGCACTTCCTTTAGCTTTCAAATTTTAGAAAGAAGAGCAAAACATAATAAAGAAAGAAAACTACCATAAGAGAGATATACTCATATACTAATATATGTATTACAATAGAAGAAGTAATGTGTGTAATGTTTTGATTTGTATTAATACAAAGAGCTTTTGGTACTAAAAGAAGAAGTAATGTTTCTAATGTTGTGATTTGTTTTTCTTTATGTTGCAGGAGAGTAGCATGTCTGGCAATAGAGAGAGCAAAGAAAGAGCAACAAGCATCGTGTACATGGTTTGGAAGAAGAAAGAAGCAATACAGAGATAAATACCTAGCCAAGCATAATGCAGGTTAGCACATAACAGCTTACCCCCAGCTTTCAACAATCCTAGAGTTTTAATCCGGCCTTGATAGGGCCTTAGCATTGAGTTTTACAGATGAAAGAGATGAAAATGCATAACAATCCTTTGGATAATTATCTCCAGTAGTTATTGTGATACTTGAAATAATTTATATCATAATTCTATTATGATATACATGTATAATCAAACCTTTTGTTGTATTTATAAACCAGCGTTCTTCCTCTATTCTATCTGTCTATCAAGTCACTCTTTCTTTTCTATTTTTTAGTTAAAGTGAAGGCTGTAAGTAAATCTGTCTTTATGCTTACGCTGTTGCCCTGCTATATCGTGTTTTATTTAATTCATATTGATTATGCATTATTAAAGCGTGTAACAAAATTGTTATGTACTGTATTGGAAAAGTGTAAATGTATGCCCTCACGGTGACGATAATGGTAGGAATACTCCCCAGCAGTAGAGATGTTACACATTATGTGTGTGAATGAATCTGATGACCGAGGGAATAATAATATATCAGTAAAGCGTTAACAGAGGGCATTCTGTATAAAGCACTATATAAATCCAGATTCCTTATGATTCATTTATAGGTGGTAGAATCATGATACTTATGATCGGCATGTCATTATATGTCACAATTCTTGAGCTTGCTGATATTCCTTTGTCAAGTCAATAGAACAAACTTATACTCTTGACTGTTTCACAAGATTCTACCTTTACATCTGATTAAAATATTTATTTTTCTCGTTCCTTTCTTCCTTGATGCAGTATTCGACCAACTAGATCTTGTCACGTATGAGGAGGTGGTGAGACTGCCTGCGTTCATGAGGAAAACATTAGTTCTTTTAGGAGCACATGGTGTCGGCAGGAGACACATAAAGAATACACTCATCACAAGTCATCCTAATAAATATGCATATCCAATCCCACGTAAGTAGATTTCATACTCCCTGCTAAGAGCAAGCCAACTAGATAGAGTGTTGGCCTGCTTAGTTCAGCGAGGAATACTGTGCATCATTTTGTTATGTTTTGTTTCTTGCCTGACATAGCAACATGCACCATATTTTTATCTCACTCAACTGAGTTGATTCGTAGATGGCTCATGTATAAATGTCCATTATTTTTCAATCTTGTACTTTTATTTTGGGAAGGTAAATGGAGATTGGTTGACAAATGCAGTCGGTTTGCTTATCAACGTTAAAGTATATTTGGAGCAAATTTGAAGAAAAAAATGTGTCAGAAAAGAAAGTGAATTTTTTCACAGTAATCAAATGTTTTCTAAAGAAAAAAGCGATTAAAATTTCTTCAATTACCGGTATGTACTTTTTCCCCCAAAAATTCTTCATCTTCTACTTTTCTTATTCAATCTTCATTCATTTTATCCATCCTCCTTCTAATTCTCCTGTTACTTCAACACTTCTATCTGCTTTTCTTTTATATTTTGTCAAAGTTACGATAAAAAAAGTGAGTCCATCTTATGTTATTGTCCGTCTCTCCCCTTCTCTTCTTTCCCTCTAGACACGACAAGACGGTGTAAATCAGACGAGGAGAATGGCAAGAACTACTTCTTCGTCTCACACGAGGAGATGATGAACGACATAGCTAACAACAAGTATCTGGAGTACGGCACACATGAAGACGCCATGTATGGGACTAAGCTAGATACAATCAGAGAGATTCATAATAGGAGTCTCATTGCTATACTCGACGTGGAACCTCAGGTATGGGACTTTAGTCAAGCACTTGTCATTGACTAATACATGTGAACCTCCTACAGTACATGGTGTATTTAAAATTTGAATGGCTTTATTTTATTTCTTTATCAAAGTACACAAATATGTTTTTGTTTCCAAAGAAGATAAAACCGAGGGTTTCTCTCTCCTTTTGTAACTTGAGTACTTTTGCACAGAATTGTTGAATTTCATATGTCATCAAGTGGCAATTTGAAAACTATCCTTTTGAGTTTGATAAGGGAGAGAATGGTTGAGCTTATTGCAATGGCCATGCTTTAACATTTCATATCTAGATAGACACCCTTTCATATGTATACGCATTCACATTCATGGATGATTTTTCCACTTGAATGTCAGCTATAAGTTACCGTTTTCACTTGTGTACTTGTATTTATTGTATTTGAGAAGTCTGATTGCAGGTTGCCTACATTGTTTATGATTGCAGGTTGCCTACATTGTTTATGATTGCAGGTCATCTGGGACCTGTTTCACAAAGCCATTTTTCAATGACAAATGAAAAAACTCAGTGACAAATCTGCTGATAACCAATCAGAAGCAAGGATTTAAGTAGCTTATAAAAAAAACTGTCATTTGTCACTGATGACAAGTTTTGTGAAACGGGTCCTCAGGAGTAGGCATTATTGATAAGGTATGCAGATGAATTAAATATATCTATTGGTGTTTTTATTTCTATGTAGGCTCTGAAGCATGAAAAGTGGTCTTTATGTACAGGTTCCTTTAGTACAGGTTTCAATGAGAAACCATATTCAAGGGAAATGAAAAATGTGGTATTTATTGTCAGGTGGTCTTTCCATACAGCAGTTTTGACTGTATATCTATGTGTGCGTTTATTTCCATGTAGGCTCTGAAGGTATTGAGATGTGCTGAGTTTGCTCCCTTCGTTGTCTTCATTGCTGCACCTACACTCACAGGAATGAATGATGTACATGTAAGTACACAGAACTCTTAAAGTGACTCTGTAGCATTGCCTCAGATTCTGAAACACAATCCTGGATTTAGCTCATGCTGCAATCATAATTATAAACCTTTAGGTCAATCAGGAATCCCATGACTTTTACAAACCAAATCTTTTTTGATTATCAAGATATTTATGATTGGAAATCAAAATTTAATTTTCCGTTTTCCTCACCTTTTTTATAACCCTACAGTCTATTGGGGAACATGAGTACGGTATGGTAAACCCGGTCACTCAAAGATTTTTACTTTTTTGAGGCACTTCATGATCATTTTGAGGCGCAATTTTTGTTAGGGCTTCATTATTACACCATATCACAGACACTGATAACACGTAGGGCAATGTATCTCAGATTTAACATTGGTACACCAACACTTCTTAATGTGAAGACTGTAGTAGTAGCAAAGAGTCTTGTGGCTTGGCTTGAGGAGTTATCCTTTTAGGTGTGACTTGGTGAAGTGTACTGTGGTCTTAAAGCGGCACTGCACTACTTGTAGCTACTTGGGCCCTCTATACAGCCCACAATGCCTAAACCTTACCCGTTGATCCCCCTTGATTCCCCTTGGTTCTCTTTTTCTTATGTTAATTGAGAGCTGATTTGTAAAGTGCTTAAGCTCTGATAAAAAGTGGAATATTATTATTATTATTATTATTATGAGATAACCACCTGCCAGTGACCATGCAAGGAGGTCTGATCCCTTCTGGCTAAACTAGTGCAGATAGGCTTTAAAATCACCACAAGAAATACAGAATCCTTCAAAAAGTTAGTTGCATGAGTTTAACTTTGGTCCTTGATTGCCAGTCAAAGATTACTAGATCAATACACTACATATTGGTCCAATATGAAACCCCAAATTAACTTGTCCTAATTTAGGTAGAAACTTATTGTGTTATGCAATTTGAAAAGCAGCAGATCATGATTGATATGGACAATCTATATAAGTAATACGCTAAGGCTCCGCGGGGGGCGCGACGTCTCCGCCAGCCTTTGTATTCTATTGTTTTTTAATGAGATCGCCGACCCAAGTTGGTGCGGCTATCTCCTCCTGAACCCTCCCCTCGGGGTACCCGTGCCGGGTGCCATCGTCCGCGGGAGAGTCTACTCTGTGGAATTGGCTATATTCCGCCCGAGGTCCTCCTCCGTGTCGACGTCCAGGGCGAAACCAGACGCGACATGCTTAATGCAGGATATGCGTGACGACAGAGATACCTCATGGATATTCAACATTACATCCGTAGACACACGACCGATGACTATCCGTATAAAATTGTATACACAAAAATCGGTCGTAAAAAAACTCGAACCATATTCCATACCTTACCTGGCTTACCATGTCGCACGCAAGTACGCCAAAACACGTACATTTTCGCAGTTGCGAGATCGAGACGGAGCGTAGGGCTCGAGTTTTTGGCGGTCGATTTTGTTTTGGTAGAAGCTGAATCTAGACCATGAACCACTAAACATCGCGAAACTGCAATCAATTTCCATCACGAATTCACGATTGCTGCAATATTATAAAGTTTCCATAAATAGAGGTATGAAATTAAAGCCTATTTTGTGATGTTCTCGCCATGTTTACGTAATTTTGATAATCATTTCTTCAAAGTAAAGAAAATCAGACAAAATCACCGTAACTGACACGCTACAATACAGTGCATTGCCACTGTGTAGTGTGTGTGAGATGAGCTGAGTTACGCTGCAGTTATGCAGCAGTGTGTGAGTTGAATTCGAGTCGAAGAGATTTGACACTTTGAAATTGTTATCTGTTGGTTTGCATCATTATTGCCGCGATTTTAATATAGTTTCGTGAATAGATTAACGAAACCTGAGCTTAGAATTAGTAAAAGTATTACTAATGTCTACGTTTTTAAACGACTGTCTGATTTTCTTGTGAAAATTTTACTTTGAAAAATGATTATCGAAATTAATGGTCAGAAATAATCACAATCTAGGGTCTATTATGTTACAGTTCTTGCATCAAATCAATGCATGAAAACTTTAATAGTTATTGAACTAGAAAAATGTTTTGTTTTTTTAAATAGGCAATTATAAAGAAGGAAGCCTGAAACCTTAGGCTACTGAACAAATCTCAACAAAGTGTAGGCCTATCGTTTTTTATGAATTAATGAAAAAGTAGCCCCAGAAAAAAGAGCCCCCGAAAGTTGAAAAAGTAGCCCCCGAAAATTTCCCAAAAATTTGAAATGGAGCCCCCGAAATGAAAAACTTAATTTTTTGCCTGCACCCCCCTCTAGAATCCTGCGGATTTCCACGGGTCCTGAGTTGCGTGTATATATAATATAGGCGTGGGGTCCACGGGTTTCAAGGGGCCATAAACCCCCAAAAGCTCGGGGGGGGGGGGGGGGGGGGGGGGGGGAGGGGGAGAGATCCCCGAGAGATCAGATCGCAGCGAGTTGAGTGTATATATAATATAGGCGTGGGGTCCACGGTTTCAAGGGGCCATAAACCCCCGAAAGCTCGGGGGTTTTAGGCGTTTAATTAGGGACAGATGAGCATATTTTTAATACTTTATTTGTGACACTTGCGGGTCACTAATTGGCGTGGGGTCAATACGTAGAGTTGCGTAGTGTTGCGTACCAACTACACTGGCCTACGTTACTATATGCTGAGGGACTGAAAGGGGTACGCAAGGTGAACGAAAACAATTCAACATGTTTAATTTTTATTGCGTACTTTCGGCGTAGAAACTTGACGCAGAAATTACGCCTTTTTACGCAGAAAGTCCGCCTTTTTACGCAACAGTACGCTACCCTACGCCAGATCGACTAAGCAGTAAAAGCTTTCCACACAGTAAGCAACCATAAGCAAACCTGTACGCCAGCCTACGCATAACCTACGCAGGGACTATTTTCCCATTAATACGCAGCCTAATTTCTGCGTAGTCGGTACGCTACACTACGGAACTCTACGCAGTTCCAGTGGCTTAAAGAATAACTACCGGTACAGTTGGATTGTTTTTTTTAATTTAATATAAGGCCAAATTAAAAAAAAACATGCTTATAGCGTCCTGTTTTTTTGAAAAATGGGAAGGAGGAGGCGCTTTTTTTTTTCTTTTTTTTTTCAAAATGGCCGCTCCGTACATTTTCCCTGGCATTCGGGTTATTTTTCAAGATGGCGGCCTACAATTTTTTTTTTTTCTTTTTTAAAATCAGAAATACATTTTAGCAGTGCTTTTCATGTTTTTTTTCTTTCAAAAAAAAAAAATAGGAGGCGGCCCCCAAAAAGGAAGCAGGCGGGGACGATGTTTTTTTTCTTTAAAAAAAAAAAAAAAAAAAAAAAAATAGGAGGCTGCCCCCAAAAAGGAAGCGGGCGGGGACGCTAAACATGTATATTTTTTTAATGGCCTGAATGGCAAATAACATTCTTGGTGGTTTTAATTTAGACATTCTCTATATATCTATTTACACCCCCCGCCCCCTCTAGAATCCCGCGGATTTCCGCGGGTCCTACTAGTTATTCTTATAACACTGGTGCTTATCAAAAGGGGATGAGCCAAATAATATTTGTTTAGTGATGCACGCTGCCTTCTGTCTTGCAATTTGATGTGAAGTCTTATGTCCTAGGGTTTACTTTGTTAAGGGTTGTTTTTATATAGATTGAGAATTTTAATTCCAGTCTGTTTTCTTATGATACTCTACATCTGCTCACGTTCACCCTTGTGTGATTAGTGGATACTTTACTGAAAGAAATCTCTGGAATATTTTAGCACCTTATGATATCAGGGGGGGGGGGGTGTTTCATAAAGCTGTTTGTAAAGTTACGCATGACTTTACGAATGACTTGTAGATGAAGTGCCAGATAGGATACCCAAAGTTTTTCCTGATGGTTTAACAAACTGACTATATTTCCAATTACCTCACTTAAATTATGGCAAAAAATATACTTTGCTTTAGAAATGTTTGTTACAATAAGAATGATAATCTACATCTGCACAGTTCAACTTTAATTGATGCAGTTAAAAAATGATTTAGCATCCTATCTGGCACTTCATATACAAGTCATTCGTAAAGTCATGCGTAAATTTACGAACAGCTGTATGAAACATCCCCTGCTCACCTGAAGCAAAGAGAAGTCCCTTGTGGATGTTATGCAGAAATATTATAATTGTTATTGTTGTTAATGTTATTGTTATTTTTATTCTGATAACAGGATAGCAGCCTGGAGCGACTTGCCAAGGAATCTGAGCTGCTCCGCCAGGCCTACGGTCACTTCTTTGATCTCACCATCGTCAACAACGACATCGACGACACGATACGCACGCTCGAGAACGCCATGGAAGAAATATGCACCACGCCGCAATGGGTTCCCGTCAGCTGGGTCTACTAAGGTCAAAGGTCATTGTTTATTGCCGGAGGTCAATAGCTCTTTGTTCCCTGTTTTCCATGGGTAGAGTGTCGACCCGTTTGGATCGTTTTCAATTTACATGTATTTCTATGGTGTTTATATCACCGGTATTTCTTACTTCGCATTCAAGGTTTAACAACCACTGTTCTTATGTAAACTAGAGATGGCAGCCTTTTGTTACGAGTAGCGATCATGGATCACGTTTGAAAGGACTGCTAGCTCTACGCAGGAGCTGGAATAATCTTTGTAATGCATCAAGCAAGTTACAAAGGAAACCACCTGATTGCAGCCATTTTGGATTCTTCATCGTCATATCTTCACCTGAATCATTTTCATATATCACTGTTATTTCTTTCTTTCTTTGCAATCGAAGGGTTCAAGACCAGTGGTCTATGTTGAGATGAACAAGAGTCTTTTTTAAGAAATGAACATCATTAGGTTTGAGAGGAGCTAGTTCTGAGCAGGAATAAACTTTTTAATGCATCAAGCAAGAGAAGACTGACTGGAATCTAGCCGATTGCAGCCATTTTGGATCCATGACTGTTGTTTCTTAAATCAACCCATTCCCAGAGTTAATCCCAAGACTGGTGTTAGCTTATGCTGCTTTGGAACCCAGTGAACGATGGTCCAGCGATAGCTACTATATATATTTTGGATTCTACAAACTAATCATGTACAAGAGAGTAAAACATGCAGTATGAAAAACCTGCAAACTTGACTGTAATTCTTGGAAAGGAATATTGTAAGATCAATTATGTGAAAGTTTTTTGAAATTTGATCAGACAATCGAGATTACCAATAATACTTGTGCTCTGTTCTCGGATAGAAATGAAGGAAATTGTTTGAATATCACCCTTAATTTAATGTTAACCAGAGGTGCAAGGCAAGGCATTGTGCCATTGTCAATACAGAAAGAAGTTGAAGCAGTTACTCTATTTATAGGAGGCTCTTACTAATGAGGGTGGATCAGACAGTTCACATTGCATAGTGTTTTGTGCTTGACCATTGCACATACTATGCGATAATATGCTGGGACTTGTGCGTGAAAAAGGTATTCAAAGCAATGCAGACACGCTTTACTGTGGGAATTAAACTTGATTAAAGAACTGACTTATGGCCAGATATAAAGAAGTATTTTGAAATTCTTTCTCATTTAGGAATAAATGTGGATTTGTGGAAGAAGAGGCAAACAAGAAAATGGACATGATGAACTAGGGAGTGATGGGACAGGAGATGTGGAGAATCTGTTTTGTCATTGGTCATTAAATGTGGCCATCTTATTTTATATGAAATCTAGGAGTATTGTTGAAATACAAAGAGCTTTCTGGAGAAGTATGCTATCAGTAAGGAGGGAATTTTGATGTATACAGTCATATTCATCTATTAAGGCCAGTTACGGGAAACATGAACAAAATAGGCCCCTATAGACAAGCATGCTTGTGGTTTTTAAACCTGTCAATATTCTTCTTTGGTATGGCTGTTGAAGCTTGTTAACTCTTGACTTGTTTTGGTCGACCAATTGAACAAACAGGAGTGCCACAGTCTATTTTTAGCACACATATAGGGTACATGTATAATGTATTTCAAACAATTTGGCAGACCTAGGTTTTGATCCATAATGAATAAAGAATTCAAGATTATACCTGACATATCAGCGCTGGTGCATGGATCTTTGCAGAGTTGCTCCTTATCCTTACATACCCCTCCCTCTAAGGCAGCTATATATCTCCTTCAATGCACAACTCATTAGAATGACTTGAAGGGAAAGGAAGACAGTCTCACAGACTTGAACATTTGATGCTACATTTATCTTTCTATTCTTCATAGTTTCTTCTTTTACCATGAGACACTTTGTATATCTATTTAAAGTGTTTCAGATATTTTTCTTCAGCATTATGATATAATTATTTTGTGAATCTTGTATGAAAATGAAAGTAAATATAACATTTTTTGTTTGTCTTTATGTTTCTTTGTATCTAAGCCAATGAATTTGTATGAGAGAAAATTTGTATATATTGACTAATGATGAATGATGCTTGATAGCTTTGATTACAAAGTGAAAAGTGGAAAGCACAGACTTCCAAATCATCTGTTAAATGCATTTTGCAGCTACCATTAGATGCGACCTGTTTAGTTTACATTTTTTCTTTTTTCCATAGAGTATATGTTTTGATTTTATTCACTGAGTTTGTTCAACTTGAATAATCTTAGGCCAATTCATTGAAGTGATCCGAAGTTGCACTATATTGTTACAGCCATGGCAGATTTTGAGCTCATCAGTTTTTCTTTCTTTCTTCTGTTTGACCACGATATCTCAAAAGCACAGTATTCTTATGATATGTATCTGTTTCGAGACTCGGAAAGGATGGGATAAAAGTTTTTGTTGCGTTGCACAAATTGATGATAAAGATTAAATGACATTGGTTGTATACCCTATGGGAAAATCTTATACTTTCTTCTCTCCCCTCTCTTTTCTCTTTCTTTTTCTTTTAGCATCATGTTTTCATCCTTAACTTCTTTTCCCTCTATTCTACCTGACTGACTTCAATATCATCCTAAAGTTACCTGAACTGCATAGTTTGTGAAGTGGATGGTGTCATCTTGCATGTTTACCAGAAAGAGAGAGAGAGAAAGCGAGAGGCAGAGGAGGAGATAGGAAATTTAAGAACACAATTTTGTATGTTTATCTTTCTGAGAAACAGAGAAAGAGATAGTGATAAGAATACAGCTTTCATGAGAGAAAATAATCAGTTTTCTAGGCAAGAAGATGTACAGTGTTAGGACCAAATCCTTGCCATTGATTCTGTTTGCTTGTAGATAGATAGAGATGACCTTGTGATGCCCTTCACCTAGTCTGACCTTGTCATGCCCTTCACCCAGTCTATTATGTGCCATTCATACCTCAGTCACACCGCCAAACCCATTTCAGACCGACTCCAAACCGACCCATTCTTGGCCATAGACATCATGTTATAGTTTCGATTGGTCTGTTGTCGGTCTGGTGTGGGTCTTGTCTGTGTGACTAAGGTATTACTCCTTATCCACTACTGCTCAAATCTTCATCATCGCTATTATGAGTCCTTGTATCCTTTCCACCTACCAAATATTGTTCCACTGAAAAATCCTAACTTGATATTTTGTTGTAATGTAAATTCATGTTTTCCTTCTTATTGATGATTTAATATCATCTTCATGTTTCCCTTATTGTTATCTAATCAAGTTTGTAGTTTTTAGATTTTTCTCCATTTTCCCCTCCATATATGATATTGTTTTTGAATGAAATACGACTTGAAATCAGTGTCTAGTCTTTCATATCACACGATGCTCTGTCTGCACGATGCAATAAAATTAGATGCAAAATATTTTCACTTAAAATTTAAAAAAAAAGAGATTGGAAGAAACACAGTTTTTATGAAATATGAGAGTAATGGTTCATTAGCTTCATGAAGAAACATTAATTGTCATATCAACTGCCAGGTGTAACTCAACTAGGTTATACTTCATGTTTAGACTAACAATGCAATTTGTAAATTACTTTTGTGAATAACAATTACATGTTGTAATTTACTATTGTAAATTACTGTTGTAAATTTGCAATTCTGAATTGCATAGATACATTGAAAGCCATTGGTTGATTTCGTGGTATTGTGAAATGAAAATGACATTGAATATCTTTATTCATTAACAGTTGTTATCAAGAAACACAAATCAGGAACATTATTACATTTTCATTGTTAGCTGACAACTGACAGTCACAGCTTGCCAAAATTTACACAAATCTTGACAAATTGCCTAAAGAATCTGAAAGTTTGGTTTAAAAAAAATCATATGAATTTCATCTTGTAGGATTTTTGCTTGAGGAGAGTGTGTGTTTGCTAAAGTTTGACGAAGAAGAAAAAAACTCTGCAAAAGAATGTGATGCTGAGTCGAGTTCATGTTAGCAATTTCAGCTTTTGTGCTGGTTTCATTAAAACTACTTGTATGAAGCTTTCACATTTTTTTAAGTGGCATATTTCAGTTCTTGTGTTTTGTTGTAAAACCACATGATTTACAACAAACCTGTTCAGGTCTAAAACAGTGAAAGATTAGAGATTCCACATCAGTTCTGTAAGGTGGGGAAAAGAAAGTATGAGAATTCTTTCGAATGAGCTATGCGTGTAATTTATGCTTCATACATAAATGTATGTACCTACAAATATTGTGTAATTGTTATGTAATCAAGCCACAAATTGCACTAAAAATTAGTTTGACGATTTCTCTGTTGTTTTGCACCCTTTTTTTTTAGATTGCCAAGTAATATAAGAAATGGACTTGTTTCTAGAGAAAGACCGGTGTGCACTACTCTAAGGTATATGAATGAGTAGGAGGCAGGAGAAGAAAGAGTAAAATGAAATTGTACATGAAAAAGCATTTAACTTTCCTATGACATAATGTAATTGTAAATGTTATTCATATTATATCTGAAAATGATACTACAACATTGCCGTTTTGGCATGTTTTGCTTCATAATTATGTATTAAATAACATGTGAGTGACTGAAAAATGACAAAGTTGTCTGTGGTTTATTTAATTGATGTGTGTGGTCTGATGTCAGCCTTGTCAATGACTGGGAGGGGGAGGGGTAAGAGGCAGAGAGACAGAGAGAGTGTGTGTAAGAGAGAGAGAGAGAGAGAGATGAGGAAAACAAATTTGGGGGGGGGGGGGAGACGGGCAAAACAGGGGAGATATGGACGAGATGGGGATAGAAAGAGCGAGAGGAGAGGAGAGAGAGAGAGAGAGAGAAAGAAAGATAGAGAGAGAGAGAGAGAGTGAGTAAGAGAGAGGGAGAGGAAAAAAGAAATAGAAAAAGAGATAGAAATTTTTACAAATAAAATGAAAAAATTGCGCTTTAAACATTTTTTTTATTGAAAATTACAATTTCACAATTATTGGAGTTAACATCACATGAAAAAGAGTATGATATAAAAAATCATTTTCAATTTTACACTCCATTTGAATTGACTTCACATGAAAAAGAATTTAAAAATGTTTTATCAAAAACAAGTTGCAACTATAATACAGTTTAAAGAATGAACACACACAAGTGATGAAACCTAAGCATTGAGCTTGAATCGTTACAACACCTTTCAAATATATCATGTATAGCAAATAAAATCCCTAAAGGGCTGTGAACTATTTACACTATTTACAAAGAACAAGAAAAACAAAGAATAACAAAAAGTATATTCTTAAGTCTAGTAAAATGTCTTGTAGATCATAAGAGATTTAAATTGATGTTCGACATGATGGAATTGTTCAATATTGACTTTTAATCGTGTTATGTAGTGCTATGTCAGGAAATCATTCCTCTAGCACAAAATGTGATTTAGAATATCACACCAAAATGCATTACACGTTAGGGCAAGCCAATTATAAGAGAGGCCGGCAGAAACAAAACAAACAAATAAAACACCTACGAACAAAAACAAACCAACAAATACAACTTCAGAAGAAATCATATTCGCAAGGGTGGCAATGTGATTTTCAAAATGGGGGCACTTTCTACCCCTTTACCTTGTTACCTTGTGTGTTTTGTGTGTCACAGGCTCACGGCACCTACTCAAGTAGGTTTGTAGTCCCGGGCGTGTACACAAAATGTAGCCAATAAAGCATTTATCTAGGGTCTGTCCTCTCTATTGTCAGGACCAGCCTCTGCAAATTGATACAAGTGGCTAAAATGATTCAATGAGTATTGAACAGACACAGTTCGAGAATAGACAATATTGACAAAGGACGAAAACTAAAGAGAGGTGTACAGAAAACTCGTTTCACTTAACGCCTGGCCGTGAAAGTATTCCATGTGTTTGTGAGGGCTTCCTTTCCAAACTACAGGGCCATCTGAGCAACAAACCACATCGTTATGTTATCTTGGTGATGTAGGGGGAAGAGGTGCGTCTTAATTAATCGTGTTAATGTTACAAACGAAGATGTATGTAAGGCCTACGCCAACATAGGGACCTTGATGACTTGCGAGTAATTTTATTCGTCTTTCTTTTGTTTGAAATAGGAAGCTTTTATTATTGCGTGAATAGTTTGTGAAACATCTCTCACTCTCTCACAAGAAATTAACGCCGCCGATATTACACGGAATGAATGAATCCACTTTGTACAAAAATAGTGCTCAATAGAGTTGATAATGACAGTATTTCTTCTTCTCTCTTATTATTTGGAAGACGAAGTAAGATAAAACTACGATTGGTTTATGACGCATCCAAACAACACTGTTCCAGTGATACCGGCTACTAGCGCACGTCGCCTTGGAAATTTAGCATTTTATTATTGTTCATCACCGGCACATGTCAACGACAACGCCATGGTATGAATCAATGTGTATGATCATGAAGATAGGGGAATGATTGAGATCAGTTAGCCATCATTTCTATGGATAACAAGTCATTCGTGGACATGAAAGACATTGTTTAAAAACCCTCATGTGATACTGGATTTCCGATTTCGTTCATCGCAGGTGAGAAAGATATTCTGAGATCGTCGAGTTTATGGGACGACAACCATCATCAAGACGACTTCATCAATCAAGTAAGTTGGCTTTCTGGCAATTTGGTGTTATTATCTCACATGATTCATTGAGCCTGAAGAGTTTCAAAATCGTAGGTGTATACATTTATATCGCCTGAGCAAAGCCAGAAGGCCATTACCTATGTTAAACTATATGAGTTAATGCCCTTCTGTCTCTAAACAGACGATATATTTGTGTAGCCTGATATATCATTTTTGTTTTCTTACAGTTACGGGATCTTTGTTGTCGTAAAGCGTTATAATCGTCCGTTTTCAGGCAGACTAGGGGCATTACATGTATGAACGATATTAGTTAATACCTTTTGGCTCCAAACAGATGTATTCTGTTCTCTTAAAGCATGTCGGCCTACAAGGAAATTGTATTACTTAATTGCTGTTGTTTTTGCTTAAATTTGAACCAAGCCTACTACTTTTGCAACTATGGAGCTCAAAATAATCACCTTTAATACTGACCATCTTTACATACACAACTGAATTATCATAATGCAGCTTGCATTAAAAACACATTATCTTATCTTCCCTAATTATAATACACTTTCATTTGCTTCAGACAGTTATTTCGGATATGATTTCTAACGTCTGCATGTGTAGCGGGTCGATGTATGGAAGCATGCACTATAAAGATGTCTTGTACGGAAGCGTCACTTTTATTGATCTTTAAAAGCCTTCTTTTCTAAAGGTGTTACAAATCGATTAGATTTTCTTGTCGCATATCTAGGTAAGCATGTAGATGACTATTTCTGTGCAGATTAAGATCTGCACGATAAAGAAAATGGTACAATACAGTAGCGTGTTTGAAGGAGGGTCAAGATAGGAGAGGGAGGGGGGGGGGGGGGGGTGATCATCTTGACATACTTCCGACCAAGGCAAAAAGAAGGCAGCCTGTCTTAAAATACAAGTTTTTCAAGCTATCTCATATCCTATTCGTTATCAAGAAAGTTATGAGAAGATACTAACGTTTCTATCAAGAATAAACCATAACGTATTGTCACAATCATTAATTTGATAAAAAGAGGTTTGAAAAATATCCCAAACTTTGGGGCAACAGTGTACATTGTATCCCCGTAAGGTGCATGAGATGTGTTGCCCCTCCTGATGTCAAAGCCTGGATACGCCACTGGTATTATCCAGTACTATAGAGGAACTGGTATAATATTTGACGATGTCTTATTCTAATAGAAAATACAATTTCTTCACACTTCACACTTCTAAAATGGTTAACCTCAGTGGAATCTGACAATGTGCATTTTCACAATAGTCTAAAATCATGTCACCAAAGTTTGTTTTTGTGGTGTTCATATTCCTTCCTCATCATTGCTCTCTCTCTCTCTCTCTCTCTCTCTCTCTGAATATAGTCATTCAACCATTTTACCACTTTCCCTTGCTCTGGTATCTCTCTTGTTTCAAAGATTATCAATAGAGAATATATCTGTCCTTCACTGTTTTTTAATCCGTAGCTTATAATGCTGCCATGCTCCCGTTATATTCGGGTTGAATATAACGGGTCACCTTTAATCCGATGCCTGGAGGTGTCTTTCATACAAAAACACACCTCAACAATAGGAAGCCACATGGAATGTTCTAAAGAAACCAAGAGAATGAAAGCAACACAATCAAAGAGTTATAATGAGGAAGACAAAGAGGGAACTTAAAAGGGAAGAGAGAGAGAGAGAGAGAGAGAGAGAGAGAGAGAGTGAGAGAGGAAGAGAGAGAATGGGAGATGTGAGAGAGAATGGGAGAGAGAGAGAGAGAGAGAATTTGCAGAGCCTAGTGTCTAGAGAAGGAAAGAAATAGATCATTCGACCTCTAGCAAGAAAAAAAGAGAAGAACTTAAAAAACAAATAATTAGGTATCAATAAACCCAAAATATTCGTCAAATTTCATTGGAGTTCATTATTACAAGGCCAAAATCATGAACAAGATCACATTGTATTTCTTTGTCACCATGGTGACTGTGAAATTTAAAAACAACCTTGGAATCCTCCTCCTCATATACTCATGGTAATAATGAAATGAATGAACTTAGAGGCAAATTTAATGCAATGTTGTCCGTCTACCAGAAAGGAAATGAGCTGACTGAATGCATTCCATTGATAACGTAACGAGTGTGTTACGTTTCAAAACGCGATGAACATGATGTGTGAATGTCAATTTACACGAAGGAGCTTCAATTAGCATAATGTCGAATGCTAAAGAAGATAAATGAGTGTCATCGAGAAGAGAAAAGTAGGGTTAGAGAAGAGATCCGCGGCATAATAGATCACCCTCTGCGATGAGTAGCGTGCATGGGGATGTTTCTGTTACACAGTTTCATCAGCCAAGCATGACGCCAACAATTATTAACCCATCAAATATGAAAGCGAGAAAGAAGTCATATCAATACGCCATGTATGGGGGATTCACTAAAGCCATCCCTCTGAATATGTCCCGTTTTGGAACCTTAAGCCCGGCTTGCCAGCAACCCGTCCCACTTCTATGTCTTCATTGTCTCTTAACTCATCACACACTGCTGACGTTTGGTATCAACTTGTGATGAGTGTGATGTGGGGGTGCCTTGGCATTCGATGAGCTTGTTCATGCTGGATTTGGGAGGATTATTGCGACCGTTTCTACAACTGAGTGAAATAAAGAAATAACAAGCTGGTGCTGTTCTGAGATTGGAGTGCATATGACGGGATTCTAACTGTTGCTGATGTGATTGATGTCATTAAAATCGTATCATTCATCAAGATTGGAGTGAAAGCTGAGTTCTTCCTGAAGGTTTCTTCTGTTATCTTGACAAACATCATCTCATCATCGAAGCACTCCGAAGACTGCGTCTCATAGAGCTCAGATCGCTGCCTCAGGAATCACTCTTTGTGAACTACCAGGATTACTCCATGGCGGATTTTTGAAAAGTTCTGTTTATCACCAATTGCCTTCAGACAAATAGTCATTACTGTTTGCATGAGGTTTTGGTTCTTCCTCCATTCAAAGACCTTCTGAAAACTTCTAGGAAAGCATATTCTACTGTCTTGCAACGAACCAGTGATCTTGCAATATATCGATGAATTTTCCATCCTCTTTTCCAGTTTGTGAGTGACACTGGGCACTCAAGTTGAGTCCGGTGTATCATTCTTGCAGAGATTGGAAAATGACACAGGGCTCCTGTTCTGGACTTCCTTTGTCAAGTGTTTAACCGATTAAGCCTAAGCAGGGTAAGAGGATCACGGAGTCTTTGTGAAATAAATGATACTGTCTTGTTCGACTAGGTTTTCAAGGAGCATATCCTCAGTGGTCTTACTAAAACCCTATATAATCCTGTATCTTCGCGAGAATATTACTCCCTGGAGGACGACCTACTTCTCAAGCTGAAACAAGCTGTTGATACTTCACCACGTCGAAAACAAACTCTGCTAGTGGAATATTGCACATGAACTATATATAAACACATCAGTACTGCAACAGAATCTCGTCAATTCTGCATGAGCTACATATAGCTTACTACATCGACACCCCATGCAAGGAGATATACCGACTCTTTTTGTAGCATCCTATGAATGAAAATTAAATAACTAAAACCATGAACATATTGCTGCATGGGTCGCATCTATACCTCAGGCTGTCGACGAATCGTCTCCCTTTCTTTGAATGTAAACTCATTGGAGTCGGTGATATTGTTCAGATTTCCAACAATAATTGATAAAAGACAACCCCCGCTGCTGAAGGAATTTAAACTGATTCACACAAGCAGAATTGGAAGGGTATATTCCTTCAGAGAGATTCAACTTTCTACCATATGGATAGTAAGTATGTTTGTGTATTTTGTTTCTCTTTAAGAACATCTAACATTTATCTACCGTTCTCAAATATAAGAAAAAACAACTAATTGAACAAATGAAATCAGAAAACGGAGAAAAACCTCGTGAGTCCTTACATATTTTAATTATATTAATCAATCATATATTTTTGTTTTTATCGAATGTCATAGTGTCTTAAGATCTTGACACCAAACTTTGTCACAATTCTACAACTAGAGCCATGTAATAGAGTGAATTATGCAACTAGGAACAGCATTCATGTTTGTATTCGAAAGGAATTTTATTTGCCGGAGCTATACCTTTTAGTTATCTGCAAACTTGTTTAAATTGATAAACAAATTAAAAAAAACCCGCTAAAATAACTTCTAAGAAACTAAGGAAAACCTTTACTGCATATAATATAAGGGACGACAGTTTCATGAACCAAAGGAGTTATATAAATGAAACCAGTCTTCAGTCAAATTTGATTTGATTTCATGATTAGATGAATTAAGATTCAATCTTACAACCAACCTTAGTTTGGTATATGTACGATGAGATGAAAAGATTTCACAACGTTTTACAATAGCCTGTTCCAATTATTGAATCAGTTAACTTTCCTAATCAATCAGTAATACATGCATAACATATTTCAACAGAATATAACAATTAACAAATTTATTTTTAGAATTTTTCAGTGATCAGTAACCTTCCTTATTTAATCACTACATTGTTCTTCAATCCGTTGGCAATCGATTTAATTTGTAAAAATATGTGGCATTGTCTCGTGTCTCGAGCGTGTCAAGCAAAACATATAAAATCAATATATTTTATGTTTGTGAGAAACAACATTTTCAGAAGAAATCGATAAGTCTCGATGAAGTAACAATCGCCTGATTCATATCTGAATGTATTATTAGCCATGTTTAAAGGCTGGTAATATTGGGTACAATAGCGTGAAATCTGGGGTGGGTTCTGCATCGTTTGATGGGGATGGGAGGGGGGGGGGGGTGAACCGAGAATTAAACAATTATGCTTTTCAAATACATTTCTAGATCCCAATCTGCCAACAAAATAATCTATTTGTCAGATTTTGTTGGCTATTCTGTCAAAATGTACATATTTTGTGCCCTAAATGTATTCATACTGACGAATCAAAACAAATCAAATCGAATCAAATAAAACGACAGGTTTTTTAAAATTCTAATATTTTTCGTTTTAATCCATTCAAGCCATGTCCTAGAATCTCTTACAATCGAATAAGTAAAACTTTGACGGGGGTTACAAGTTAATAATGAATATAATTTATCTCGAAATCAGGAATAAATCATTTTCGATTGTTATTTAGTTGAGAAATCACCCCTATGGACTTTATTATAGAAATAATCGATGTTTCCTCCGATTTATCAGATGAATCTGACATCTTACAAATACATGGATTGATTTTCGGGCTTAAATAGATTGAATAGCTAAATCGATGAGGGTAGAAGTAGTTAGAAGTTAGAAGCAGAGTTAGAAAAAGTAAAAACAACAATAATCTACCGCACTAAAATTTTCTATCATCAGATCTTCTATTTTTTGTAATACTAATTTTGTCAATCAATACGTTTAATGTTGTAATTACCATGACTTCTTCAAACAGGAAATGTAAGCATTATGCATAATCAAGATACCATGTATAAGCGCCAACAAATTCATAAAACGAATTCTTCGAGACAAAGAAGTTGTAACACGTTTACTACCATGACTGAAAGTTAAAATCAATATCATACAATCTCATGAAATCTTTAAAAAAACATTCTTCATGACAAAGAATTTGAAACCACAATGCTTTAAAGCGATTATTTGAATCTTTGAATAAAAGCTCAATGAGAATATCGATCAATGGCTTCGATCTAAACTGACTTAGAGAAATCAACAACATCATTATTAGAGATGTCCTTGTTATCGCCTTGCTTTTAATTATCTATCCCACTGTCGGATCCATTGGTAAAGGAAAGGGAATCAGAGAGGCGTATGGAATGTTATTATGTAAT